>NC_069090.1:15808732-16077468 GCF_947172395.1 Bicyclus anynana | reverse complement strand
CTATGGGCCTCTCGTTTGTCCAATATAAGAGCTACCACAGCTGCAGTCGATTTTATACACACCCGGACACTGGTATGGCAAACGATCCTTTGGAGAACGCATCATGTGGGCGATCTTTTGTAAAGGAGTAAACACAGTCTTTATGTTGTATTTTTTCCTTAGGAACGATCCAATTTTATCAGTTACCCCTGTTAACAAAAGGTAAGTAGGCCCATTCTTCTTTCGACTTCCAAAGGGTCGGTCTCTCCGTTGATGTGAACTATTTTTTTAATACAAGGGGCTTATGACCATTTCGACGTAACACCTTGCTTTATATGTTCCAGCTCAGCCTGGACTGTGAACGTCATCACACAGGTCCCTCGAGCGCGATTGAAGAGGGTGGGTAGCCACTGACGCAAGGTGTCGTGGATGGTGATGCGAAGAGCCATGTAAATATCTGTCCGTGGTGTGTCTGCTTTCCGGTAAACAGTGTGACTAAAACTACCATCTAGTCGGACCTTGACTAGGACATCCAAGAATGGAAGCGACCGATCTTTTTCCATTTCGTATGTGAAGGTCATTTTCCGGTGAATACCATTCAAAAGTGCCAGATATTGTTGCACCTCTTTTTCACCGCCCTAAATGCCCTAGACAAAGGGTTGAATTTTGCCATCTCGCCTTCACGAATTCCTTATGAAAAAATCATCGGTGGTATCGAAGAAGTGATAAGTCGTAATAAAGTGCCTCAGAGAGACGCCGAAATACTAAGACCGGACGTTGCGGTAATGCTCCGGAAATCCAAACCCCCCAGACAGAATATCTCGTCTCAGGAACGGGCGGCCATTTTGACATTACGTCCATGATAATGATGTTTTAGTTTTAAAAGCAGACAAGGGGAATGCAACTGTCTTATTAAACGTCTCAGACTATGAGAAAAAGATAGACGACTTATTAAAGGACACCACAACTTATAAGAAGGTAAATTATAACCCAACTGCGCGACGTGACTAGAAAAACTACCAAGCTGATCAGGGATTATCGTAATGTTATCGGAGATGATGTAAGTAATAACCTTTTGAGACCTCGAAATATACAACCACCTAAATTATACGGCCTGCCAAAAATTCATAAGTGTGATGTTCCTCTTCGCCCTATAGTGAGTCAAATAGATTCACCTACTTATGAATTGGCGAAGCATGTCTCAAGTGTTCTACAACCACTAGTGGGCCACACGTCATCTTACGTCAAAGACTCCCGCCATTTTGTACGTTTATTACAAGACACTAACATTGAAGGGCATGAGTGCATGATAAGCTTTGATGTCGAATCCCTATTTACCAACGTACCAATTCACGACTTTATGGAGGTACTTAAAATAAAGTTACAAGAAAACAACATCCCGGAGGAGTATGTCACCTTAACAGGGCATTGTTTGGAATCTAGCTTTTTCCTTTATAAAGGTGAATACTACCTTCAGATTGATGGGGTGGCAATGGGTAGCCCAGTTGCCCCAGTAGTTGCCAACTTATGGATGGAGTATTTTGAAGAGCTCGCCACCTCATCTATACCCATACAAGTTAGGTTTTGGAAAAGGTACGTGGATGACGTTTTTGCTGTCATGCAGGGCGGTGAAAAAGAGGTGCAACAATATCTGGCACTTTTGAATGGTATTCACCGGAAAATGACCTTCACATACGAAATGGAAAAAGATCGGTCGCTTCCATTCTTGGATGTCCTAGTCAAGGTCCGACTAGATGGTAGTTTTAGTCACACTGTTTACCGGAAGCAGACACACACGGACAGATATTTACATGGCTCTTCGCATCACCATCCACGACACCTTGCGTCAGTGGCTACCACCCTCTTCAATCGCGCTCAGGACCTGTGTGATGACGTTCACATCCAGGCTGAGCTGGAACATATAAGCAAGGTGTTACGTCGAAATGGTCATAAGCCCCTTGTATTAAAAAATAGTTCACATCAACGGAGAGAACGACCTTTGGAAGTCGAAAGAAGAATGGCCTACTTACCTTTTGTTAAAGGGGTAACTGATAAAATTGGATCGTTCCTAAGGAAAAAATACAACATAAAGACTGTGTTTACTCCTTTACAAAAGATCGCCCACATGATGCGTTCTCCAAAGGATCGTTTGCCATACCAGTGTCCGGGTGTGTATAAAATCGACTGCAGCTGTGGTAGCTCTTATATTGGACAAACGAAGAGGCCCATAGCAACCCGTGTAACAGAACATATACGAGCGATAAAAAACAACGACCCGCAAAAGTCTGCGATAGCTGATCACATTCTACAACCGGGAACTAAACATTGGATTGAGATCCATAATCCACACATTATTTCCACGGACCGCCACTATATACCCCGAGTAGTTCGAGAAGCCATTGAAATTCGAAAATACAAAAATTTCAATCGGGAAGATGGCTTCAAACTAGCCAGCGAGTGGAACCCGGTGGTAGAATTGTGCAAACCAAGAGGGCGCCGCGACACGCATAATAACAAAAGCGATGTCGTGAGTGTGGTTTGCCTAAACAGCCAAAAACGCGAGGTCGTTGAAAAAAGAAAAAGAACAAGAAAGAGGGTAGATCGATTTTGCCCCTAACAGCTGACTTCACTTCTCATCTCGCAACTTCAGTCCCGTCGTGACCACGATCCATGCAACTGGGTCGAAATATCGACAATAAAAATCTCGTCGTTTTATCGTGGTATGTACCCGTTTAAATAACAGTACATACCCTAGTTAAAAGCCTTGTGTACGCCACTGCTGCTCGTCACACAAATATGAAATACTATACCAACTATAGCTGTCAAACCTACGGCATTTGATTCAGAAGGCAGGGTCGCTACCCACTGAGCCATACGGATGTATGTACTCTAATAATTTCAGCAGTAAAACAATCGAAACTCATTTTGCGGCAAACCAATCTAACATTTACAAGTGGCAACAGAAATACTCGACGTCTGTACTGTTAACACAACGAAAAAACATTTTTGGCACCATTTCTATGAGCTTGTTTGAAATGTAGGCTAACTGCCTCTTCTTTACGGTAGACAATTTACTTGCCTACAGTTTTGTAGGTTCATTCGATATATTTTTTTTTAATTTTAGATTTAAACTGAGTTTATTATTATAAATTTTTCATTGATTAGAACATCGATCGTAGATATGAATTAGAACCTACATTTAAAGGTTATTTCTAAATCCACTAATATTTGATATACGAAAGTACCTAAGTCCATTTGTTATTTTTTCACGTTTAAGCCCCTGAAACGATTTTGGTTTATTGTTTTGTAAAGGACCATAGTTTGAGATTCTTTAGACCTCAAGAGAGCGGTCTGAGCCAAAGTTATTATAAGCTTTGTAGGTATCTAAAGTTTCTTTATATTTTTTTATTGAGATAGAATACAAAAAGAAACTTAAGCTAACTTATCCCAATAGTTTTATCAAATCACGCCTAAGTGAAATGATGGCATGAATACACTGGCTGCATTTCTGCGTAAGACAGCTTAGATGATAGGTAATAAAAACAATAAAGCATTTAATTTGAAAAATCTAAAAGTAATTGCAAACCATTATTCATTATAAACTTAATATTAATTTTAAACATGTCAATATCAAATCAAAATTGTTAATAAATGTTATACCTATGACAAAAAAAATCTTCGTCATTGTTAATATTAGTACAAATTAAAAGATGATATGTATTTTACGCTAAAAATGAGCCAGCCTATGCGGTGGAATAATTCAGAGAAAATTGCTAATTTTTTTAAAGTCTAGTCCAGTCTAGAACTTAGTAAGTATATAGGACAGAAGTGACGTCATTCAAGAACATTTTTTTCGTCTACAATTTTCTATTTATATTTCAAACTCCAAGTTTTACAAGAATCTTCTTAATAACAAAATACATATATATTTTAATACAGATCAGCTACAGATTTAAATTCCACAACAGATACATTTAAAAAAGATTCTTCTCATTAAGAAAAAGAAAGAAAAAAGCCCTCGCATTCGCATTTCTAGACCAATTTCCACAATCAAAGCTACATGGAGGCGCTCGGAGCTACAGCTGAAAGCTCTCCACGGTCGCGAAGGTCAGGGTCGAGTTACGCAACCTTGGCGCGCACTGCAGCATCCGAGAGTAGGGGGACCAGGCGGTAGGATTTTGAAGGATTGACTCATAGATTGTAACATGTACATTTTATCGGACTACTACAGAAACGCTGATAGGATGTTGATCTCAACCTCGTGTGTCGTCCAGCCCCATAAAGGGGAGAGTGAAGAAAAGGGACAAGGAACGATAAGAGAAATAACTTGTAGGGAGTCAAGAAGGCGTCCCGGAAACACACAAAGAGCAAGTACCGGGTCATGGGAGGTGGTGGGTTGGACCACTACAGAAATTATATAAAAAAGAACGAGGTATCATTAATACATGTAATCTATACATAATTACATAGTATACAAAAAATAAGTGTTTGTCTGTGATTCTAAATACAAATAAATATGTTTTCTCAAGTCATCATCATTAACAACCTATACTCGGCTCACTGATGAGCACGAGTCTCCTCTCAGAATAAAAGGGATTAGGCTAATATAGTACACCACGCTGGCCCAATGCGGATTGGCAGACTTCACACACGTAACTTCACTCACATACGTGATATTTAATCTCTTATCTTAAAAAGCAAATAACTAAGAAGTACATACCCCGGACTGGATTTAAATGGATCCAAATCGAAGGCAAATCGATATTTTCTCAAGTGCTACTAGTTACACGATACTAAAACAAAACATTTTTTTTAACTCTTTCTCTCTGGCAGTCTGTTTGTCCAGGCTAAAAAGAATAGGATAAATAAATCACCCGGGAATAGCCAAAATCAAGACTAAATATCACAGACAGTCGTTCGTTGTGCAAATATTATGTCTCTAGTGTCTTGTCTAATTTTGTTGTACAAAGTATAAATAAATAAATAAACGTCAAATACACTATGTAGAGAGTATAACGATGAGATCTTCTTCTTCTTTTCTTCTGGGCCTTTTCCGCACTTGGCCATTGTGCGTAGGTCCTTCTGGTGCTGGTCCCCGCTGGCGTCACATAACGATGAGATATTTATTATTATATGTATAAAAAGTCGTAGTCCGGGACCGTCCGAGCAACATGGTGTCCCTACAGTCAGCCAGCATCCCCTCCCACGGGACCCTACACAGCTAGATGTTCGCGATAGCACGCTGTTGGCGATATTACGTAGTCTATCGATTTTACGTCGACATTCCAACCAGTACGCTCCCGAACCTAGGAATCTGGCTGATTAAGATATCAAGTTTGTATCGAACTTGGCTTAACTTGGATTTTTTTTTTATTCTTTACAAGTCAGCCCTTGACTACAATCTCACTGATGGTAAGTTATGATGCAATCTAAGATGGAAGAGGGCTAACTTGTTAGGAGGAGAATGAAAATTCACACCCCTTTCGGTTTCTACACGGCATCGTATAACGCTAAATCGTTTGGCGGTACGTCTTTGCCGAAAGGGTGGTAAGTAGCCACGGCCGAAACCTCCACCAGCCAGACCTGGACAAATTAAGAAAACCTCAATCGGCCCGGCCCGAACTCAGGACCTCCGTCTTGTAAATCCACCACGTATACCAGTGCGCCACGGAGGCCGTCAAGAATTCCGAAAAAGAATAAGTTGTTTGCTTGACCCGCCAAAGGTTGTTCTAGCATTATTTTTGTTAAATGTATCAGCAAGGGGGTGTAGGTTTGAATCCGGCTCCGGGCACGGACCTCCAACTTTTCAGTTAAAATATAATGACCTTGACACTGTCAAGGTTATTATATTTGTAAATACCATGTTTTAGTTAGTGTAAATAATTGTACTAGAAATAAAAGTTACCTAACTAAAAATAATTGTTCCTCTTTATAATATTAGGATATGTTTTCTGTGATATTAGCATAAATAACAAAATATGAGACTTTCCGTTATCATAGGCTTGTTATATCTACTGTGTCATAGGGGCGTGGAATATTTTAATAGGTACAATCGGTGCCCATACCTAAAGTTTAAAGGTCATGCGTTGTTAAGTTAACCCACATAGTTTCAAGTTCAATATCGACGTACTAAAATGTTCTAAGAAATTCTATTCAAATTTTGCTGACCACACTTAAAAATCGTATTTAATAAACCACTCTCCAATTAATACCAATGGCATCTTTTTAATTTTTTTATTATACCAATTAAAATGTTATTACATACATTGTTGAATGTTAAAATCAGCAAATATAGATTAAAACTACATTTTGTAATTTATGTGTGAAATTATTGCTGCAAAATAATTAATTGTGCAATTTCATACTGAAAAGAAATAATTCTGTATAAGTAGTCAATCTTGTTGAGTCACCATCATGCAATATCATTAGGAATTTGGTGAAATTTGGAAAATAAATCATTTTCCAAATTTTACTCTTATGTGGAGTTAATGTGTGACAAAGTGTTTTTTAGATATCATGGGTAAGGTGACAGTTGCCTTAAGACATTCATAATACATACTATTATTGTGAATTGCGGCAAACATTGAAGAGTGAAACAAACTGTCACAGTACCCATGCTATTAGAAACACAATATAGTAACAATCACAAATTCACACTAAATTTTATTTCTCTTTCAATGCACTTTCAATTGAGACCCTACTTGAGTATATTTGCACACATTCAGTTGTTCTTCCCCATTTTCAATATTTTTAACATTAAAATCTCAGAGGATGTCGCTATTTCAAGATCTTGACCAGACATTTTCTTTTTTAAGTGAATAAATATTATGACCTAACAAATGAACCAACTAAAAATGGCTATGTAGTTAGTCTGTACCCTGTAGAAGTAGGTGCGAGAGGATTACCACCAAAATCTTTCTATAACTTGCTTAAAGACCTTGGCCTCTCTAGAAGTGCAGCTAGTTCTATATTAGAATGAGTATCCAAAGCTGCTCTAATAGGATTTTACACAAATTTTGGCTAGGCAGGGTGAACAACATGAGCAGATAACGGGGAGTGTTGATCAATCGTCAAGGAATTTCTTAACACTACCTCCTGTATCCACAGGACTCTGCTCAGAGTTTTTCTCTCTACTGTGCGATGGATCCTACGCCGTACGTCTAAGAACACTCTCACATAAGTCACCTTAAATACAATAAACACTAAATTGAAATGAGAGTGTTTGGAACATAAAACTGTACACCCCGATCTTTCTCGAGTTGTGTAGGCCTGTAATTTTCTAGAGAGTTATTCCTTTTCAGTTTGAGACACGTGATATTTAATTTCTTAAAATGCACACAACTGAAAAGTTGGAGGTGCATGCCTTGGACCAAATTCTAACCCTCACTCTCCAGATTTGGGGGCAGAGGTCATATCCACTGGGCTATCACGGCTCACGGTTCTGTTGATTAATTTTAGGATATTCAATTATCTACTGTACTGTATAATTTAACAGAATTGTAAATAGTGTACTGTGTACTGTATATACAATTCTGTTAAATTATTATGTCCTGTTGTAGCAGAGCAGAAATTACATAAACTACGGAACAAAGTACTAGTTGTGACAATTGGTGAATAACAAGCTTTTTGAGTATACTAACAAACTCTAAATTAATAACAATGTTTAAAAAAAAGTCAAGCAAGGTAGGTGCCTTCATTAAATCAATTTGTGTATGAATTATGCCATCATTCTTTATAGTTAAAATTTTAGTGTATGTTTTCTTTATTTCCTGTAGTTAAAGTTCAGATAGCTTACTATCAATGGAAAGTAGCACATATTTGAATTAAAATATTTTGCATGATTGTGTATAAAAATAATAATGATAAAAGTACATATTTATTAAATTATTTCAATGTGACTAGTTGCCTCAACTGGTCACAATAGCTGGTTAATTTTTTACTATCAGGCTGTTTAACTCTAAATGTTACCAGGACTTTAGCTTATGGCACATTGATTCACTATATACAAATGTTAATGTTTTAAAAACTGAAAAAATGTATGGTTTGGCATTGGCATATCCAATTGAATACATTTTTTTTTTAATTTTCGAAGCGTTTGCGATTGTATAAAGAGAATTGATGTGTTTTGTGTAGCTATTAGGATAAGTCAGCTTTTATTATGAATTACGCTTTTTGTGTTGGCACGTTTTGGGTCATATATACTCGTATCATTGTTCTAATATTTTACAGTAATTAAGTACATAATATAATATATTTGGTAAATACGTACAATAAAATGAAAGTGTCTTTCTGTGGTGTCAAAATGTCGTATCTAGCAGTGGCGAAGGATGGAATTTAGATGAAGGTAAGTCGGCCCAAAGAAAAGGAAATTCATATAGCGCGCTACAAACTCCGGTTTCTCATAAATCTAGATACAGTACAACAATGAATATGCATGGATTTGAAATGTAACCCGGCGGGAATCAGCTTGCATAAACTCTTCGACGCTGGTATCACTGTGCTATCTAGTTATTTATCTGATACTAAAGTTTATATGAACTTTTTGTCTGTGCTAACCTTTGGAACAACTGCGCCGGTTTTAATGAGATTTTCGTTTAAAGATAGAGAAGGTTATGGAGCATTTTTGGGTTATCGAAGGGATTTTTGAAAATCTGACCTTTACGTAGACGATAGCGCCTGTTCCCTAGTCTATACGAATATTATAAAGATCAAAGATTTGATTGTTACTTTGATTGTTTGCATTGAATGGGCTCTGAAACTACTAAGCCGATTTGATAAATTCTTTCACTGTTGGGAAGCTACACTCTCCCCGAGTGTTATAGGGTTTGTTTTATTCCCGTGTTCCTACGGGAACGGGAACGGGAACGGGAACCACGCGAGTATATTTAATCGCGCGGCGTGTGCTAGTAAATATTTAAATATAAATATAAACAAAATGTATTTAGTATTGTACGAAATGGCTCGTTGATCCTGTGGTTAGCTAACGTGGCTTCGGATCACTATAGGGTTCGACTCCTGGGTGGGCGATGATGTACGACTAACTACATACCTAAGCTTTTTTCTGATCGGCATCGTACAAAGAATACTAAATATTATGTCGTTGGTCGCATGCTAGGCCTACTGACTCTGTAATAGGCCGATAATAATAATACACAGTATAGAAGATAATCCAAATAAATGCAATTTTAGCAAAACAATAAAATTACGCAATTTCATTCGGTATATTTTCGCAACCGAGTTTTTACGGTCAATATCAAATATACAATGCCATTGCAAGTTGCACCTTTCTCAATCTGAGTAAACCTACATTTTGAATACATTTTCTTTAGGTTTTTTTTAGCTTTACGCTACTGGGCATTTTGAGGCTTTTTCTACCTCAACGTTTTCCCCAGTTTCCGTTTTCCCCACCACCTACAACATGGGTATCTTCTAGGCAAGCGTGAATAGGCATCTTCTAGACAAGCGCGTTCTACTAAAGATTGCATCATCGCTTACCAAGCGTGAAGCTAAGCGCTTGCTTATACAAAAAAAACGGGGTACAGCACAAAACTCGAACTCATGATACAATTTTTTTTTTAATTTTTATGAATATCTTTACTAATATTAAAAATTGTAGAGTGATGTTGTCTGAAGTAATCTCTGGATCTATTGAACCGATTTTGAAAATTCTTTTACCAACAGAAAGCTACGTTATTTGTGAGTATCATAGGCTATATTTTATCAACATATTCTCACAGAAACGGGAACTACGCGGGTGAAACCTCGGAGCAGGCTACTTATATTAGCATTGTTTAAAGTTAAATAAATAGTGTAATCTATACTAATATTATAAATGCGAAAGTAATTCTGTCTGTCTGTTACGTTCTTACGGCTAAACCGCTGAACAGATTTCAACGAAATTTGGTATAGAGATAAAGTGCAGCTTGGAGCAGAACATAGGCTACTTTTTTAGTGGATTAATCCACGGACGAAAAAAAACAGACTTTACGCGAACGAAGTTGCTGGCGTCCGCTAGTCCTACTAATATTATAAACGCGAAAGTTTGTATGGATGTTTGGATGTATGTTTGGATGTTTGTTACTCTTTAACGCCGCTACTACTGAAGCGATTTGGCTAAAATTTGGAATAGAAATAGATTTTACTCTAGATTAACACAGGCTATTTTTTATCCCGAAAAAAATCCATGGTTTCCCGAGATTTCCGAAAACTGATGATTTTAATGATATGAATGTTTGTTACTCTTTCACGCCTTGACTACCTAACCGAATTAGCTGAAATTTGGTATTGAGATATATGGATTTGGCATGGTTCCCGAGGGATTTATGAAAAACTAAATTCCAAGCGGACGAAGTCGCGGGCGTCCTCTAGTACTTACTATATGAGAGTTTTAAATTCAAAAGCCCTGTCTAGACTTGCTTCACCCCTATTTATGGATCCCATGATCCCAAGTTTACATGACGCTTAGCCGGTTTCCTCACAGCTTAAATATGCGGTGACAGTTCTTACGTAACAGTGCCTACCTACCGAAGCCGTAGATAGTACTATCCTATTAACACAACCCACCTATGCAAATAGTTTTTTTTTTTAAATTTAGTACTATAGATACAAATAACAAAAGAAATACAGATATTTCTATTTTGACTCTTAATTCTCCAGCCAAGCGAAGCTTCTTAGGCCAAAGTAAAATGGTATACCTATCATGCGACCAACGACACCTTGTCTCGTGTCTAGTTTTGTGAGCCTCCGTGGCGCAGTGGCGTGCGCGGTGGATTTACAAGGAGGGTCCTGGGTTCGATCCCCGGCTGGGCCGATTGTGGTTTTCTTAATTTTCGGCCGTGGCTAGTTACCTGTAGTTACAGCCTACCGGGAAAGACGTACTGCCAAGCGATTTAGGGTTCCGGTACGATGTTGTGTTGAACCCGAAAGGATTGTTAGTGTCCGAAAGGAAGTGGATTGTCTTAAGTTAGCCCGCTACCATCTTAGATTATATCATCACTTACCATCAAGTGAGATTTTAGTTAAGAGCTAACTTGTAAAGAATAAAAATGCCAAACAAAATAAGGCAGCGAAGTAGTCGAACTAGGACTCAAACCCAGACCCTCATACACCAAAGCCAGATAGGCTAATCACTGAGCCAACCAGGTAATTTTTGTGCTAAAAGTAAGTTTGTGTAAATAAACTAAAAACTACTAGACCGATTTGAATAATTCTTACTAACCAATTGAAACCAATTGAAAGCTACATTATCAAGGAGTAACATGGGTTATATTTTATCCCCGTATTCCCACGGGAATGTGAACTACGCGGGCAAACCGCAAAAATCTGCCAGTACTTAAGTAATATTTATTTACATAATAACACGTTGGTACAACTAGAATTATAATTATGAACAAACCGTATTTTTAATTATTATTTTTCGTAATAAAATAAATTACTACCGCAATAATATATTCCACATAGTACGTTTTGCTCGCAAATTGTACATATTTCATAATATTACACGTTGCATGTAATTATTGCTTGTCGTAACCATTTTGTTATGAAAAATGACTAATTCCACGTGGAAAAAGCAAGTCAGGGTCTAGATTACCTCGTAATTGCTTTCATGTTCAATGTTCATGGCTTACGCTCGCTTATTATTTTCATTAATCAAATTCAATTATCATGATCGAAAGTCTAAAAGTTGGGAAGGTAAATTAAGTGTTACACCCTTGTGCCTCGGAGAACACGTGAAGCTGTCCACCCTGATCTCCGATTTGGCTGAAATTTCGAATGGAAATAGATTTTTAATCGAATTTTAAAATAATATAGATTTTTTTAATAAATTTAAAAATATGGCGCGGGCGTCCGTTAGGAAACTATAAATGCAAATGCAATAATGTATTTTTCTTAAACGGTAGCGTAACTATAACACTTGTTAGATGATCCCAGAAAGATCGTCATGTGATTTTGTATAATGTTACATTGAATAAAAGCATGCGCTACTTTGTGGAAGTTCATGATGATTAGTAATTCATCGAAAAACCAAAAGAGCAACTGTTGTGTTTCTTGCCGGTTTCTCAGCAGAACCTGCCTTCCGAACCGATGGTAGAATGTTAACAAATAGTCAACTGACGTATCAAAAGTGCTTGTAAACTGAGCCTACTTGAATAAATGAATTTTGAATTTGAATTTGAAACCGACGATCCTCCTACTCGAACTTTAACATAAGTCGAGTCTAATTCAATTTCAGGAAATAGTTGTACTACTTACATGATTATAATCCGCCCGTACTTAACAAACCAAGTTAATAAAACCTAGTAAAAAATAATGAAGAGTTTTACAGATATAGATAAACTAAACACAATGGACATCTAATTACATAATTCTAACACAATGGTATAAATATAGAGTACAGTTAAGTAAGTACATTATAGCAATGGCGCTAAATACGAGCATAATTTCCAATAGCTGTTGCCATTTGAGCGAGGTCGCCATTCACCTGCGTCAGATTTCACCACGGCTCTGCAACTATATGTATAGTGAAGTAGGGTTGGTATCCCTTCAGATGTTATGGGATAGCTTTTTGCATTTTTTGGCATAAGAAGGTTATGTGACATCGTTCGTCTCCATGGCAACTTCGTTGTTAATGTGTGACGACAATGATGACGTGTTATAGGCGAAAAGATCGTCGACGAGCGTAAAATATTTACTAGAATCGCGCTCAAGAACTTATGTCAATACCAGATCACTGTTTCGGGCCCGACGTGTGGCTCTTCTCCGCCCGTAAGAACGGAGCATGGGTACGGGCCTCGAGGCTTTGCCTCCTAGTCCGGGTGTGTCGCGGGGGACCTTGCTCCCCGGGTCTCTCTTCCAATCCCTCCCAGGGTTGAGGCCTTTTAGCCTAAAGGTTTGGGTATGTCAGTTTCGGTGGCTACGCGCGGACAACGATTACTCGCTATCCTATCGGTCGGCGTCGGATTCAGGCAGTAAATTAGCTTTATACATTAAAGCTAATTAATGTATAATTTATTTTTAGCACCGATAAAAGATGTTGCTAACAGAAGATTTGTAATAAACTGATGCAGTTACGCCTGATGGTAAATGAAGATGTTATCAATGGTGAAAACCGCTAAAGGCCTATTTAATCCGGACTTGAATGAGCCGAATATGGGTTGATAATGATGAATACTTAATTGTAATTAGGTAAAGACTAATCTAAACTGGACTAGTCTGAAGTTTAGACTTTTGTCTTACTTTTTTGCTAAAAGATTGCTACCCTACTCCCGTTTATTTGACCCCTAAATGCACATGGCTCATTTTGATTACAAACAACTTCGCCAGGCCTATAAAAGCGAATTGGTCATGCGAACGAAAAGTTGCTTCGTATACGAGCACATACTCGTAGCGTACGAGTAAAAAAAATAGGTGTTTTTGCCTTCAAGTAATTAAAAGAAAGGAAAGAAAGAAAATTTGTCATTATAGTGTTTAGTCAGAGTAAAGATATAACGCTAGCCACAAACGGTCAATTATTCTCACGTTTCTGAATAGCAAACGGCAGTACCCACGCGGCATACTATACAAGTCATGTACGCAGTGACCAACACACGATCAATTATAGACGGGTGCTACAGAATCGTGAGAATAATTGACCGTTTGTGGCTGGCATTAGTGTTACGAACCGGACAGTGTTATTTAACTAACATATCTACCTACTTACTGAAAAAGCAAGTATATTGTAAATCTCATTAAAAGACTATGAGTGTTTTTGTTAAGTATATATACTTACTACCAGAAGCACCGCGATTTCTAGCGCGTAGTTCCCAATCTCGTAGGAATACGGGGATAAAATATAGCCTGTGTTACTCGCTAATAATGTAGCTTTTCACTGGTGAAAGAATTTTAAAAATTCGTTAAGCGGTGAAAGCGTAACAAACAGACAAATTAACTTTAGCATATATACTAAGCATGGATTAATACAATTGAAGTGAATACGGTCGAATTTCAACCGTAATCCAATGAGAAATCAAATATATGTAAATTGTAACGTACACCCATCTTATGCATACATTCGTTAATTATGAATGCACAGTTGAAAATACATACATAAATCCACACATATATGAATACAAATTCACTACCTGTACTGATAGAGCTTGCTGGTAATTTAAAAGTGGACGACCTTCAATATCGTTCAAGTTGGATCGTTTTATTAGTTTTTGTTCTTTTTGGCTTTTTATTTCTGTGCTGTGCCAAGTTTATTAAAGCTAGTCTTAATTGTATGGTTTACACCCGTTTGTATTGACCTAGTATTTAAATTGCAATATTGAAAAAATCGCAATGCCAAAAAAATTCTTCAAACTAGCTATTTCACTGCGGTTGCCTCGACTAACAGAAGGGCTGGCTTATTTTTTGCGCAAATAATCAGCCAGGCTTTCCAGCGCGGAAATGCAGCCAGTATTCTTGCCACCATTCCACGTGGGCATGATTTGTATTAGGATAAGTTAGCTTAAGTTACCATTGTTATCTTTCTCAATAAAAAAATAAAATAATTGTAAGTGAGAAAACACTGCGAAAGAGCTCGGTAATACTTCCTATTACCATCCTTATTTTGCCGTCGGTATTATGGGTGTCTTTAAAGGCATATTGGCACCCTTTTTTAATCCAAAGAGCCAGGCTTTCATTCTTGCAGAGAGAGGATATAGAGCTTAGACCCGTTATGTCGCTCCAATTCAGGTTGGCGGGTTTAGGGTGATAATGTTAAAATATTTATCTACTACTACCGAAGTTAATTATAATGATTTATGATATTGACCGGGACCGACATCTTAACGTGCTCTCTGGGGCACGTGGATGTAACATCATCTTCCCGACTCCAAGGTCGAAAAGATGATGAATTTCAAAAATTTTTACTGAAAACATTTTTAGGAGAAAGTAATGCTCAATATCACATGTCCTACCCAGGACTTGAATCTGAGTCCTCGTAATCCATGTGATAAGGTTACCACTGGACTAACGAAGTAGTTTGCAGTTGGCACACATATTTTATTAACCCCCGACGCAAAGAGGGGTGTTATAAGTTTTACGTGTCTGTCTGTGGCACCCATAGCTCCCGAACGGATAAAGCGATTGCAAATTAGTTATTTATTTTTAATATTAAAGGTGACTTATGCGCGAGTGCTCTTAGACATGTTTGATGAAGATCGGTTGACCCGTTTAAAAGTGGTGGGGTGCAAGTGGGAAAGAATAACCGAATGTCTGCAAATACTTTGTCTCTCTGAGAGTGGGATCTCAAATGAAAGGGCAATAAAAGAGAATATTGATGACTTGATCGAGAATGTAATTAATAATTTCATGACCTTCGGGGGTTTCAAAATTTATTAGTATTAGTAATTTTAGTTGTACCTATTGTGAAATATGTCGTTCAGAGAAGCAGCACTGACATCCCTTTCTTTGGAGTGAAGAAAATGGTATAAACATTTTGAATATACCTAACATAAGTACTTAATAGGAATTCTATATTTGAACGGCACTAGAAACAAATAATGCAGCCGAAACATACCTAATAATGCTTTTGTCACTCGTTTGGAAAAGCTTTCTTTGCAACTAGAAATGTATCTATACTTCTATACTTCTATACTAATATTATAAAGAGGAAAGCTTTGTTTGTATGTTTGTTTGTTTGTGTGTTTGTTTGATTGTAATGAATAGGCTCAAAAACTACTGTACCGATTTTAAAAATTCTTTTACCATTCGAAAGCTACATTATCCACAAGTAACATAGGCTACATTTTATTTTGAAAAAAAAAACAGGGTTCCGTAAGATATTTGGGTTTTTCGGACACAAGGTGTAAAAAATCAACCAGAAAAGTAGGGTAGGGGTAGGTAGGAGTGGGGTAGGGGTAGGCTATGGGTAGGCTAGGGGTAGGGTAGGGGTAGGATAGGGGTACTTGAAAGTTTACATCGAGTTTCACGCGGACGAAGTCGCGGGCGTCGGTTAGTATGCAATATAGTGACATTATTTGATATCATCCAATACCGAGCACTGCAACTTTGTATTTATGATATAACTATTATGTCTACGAATGGAAAGCGTGGGTAATGCTGCTATAGTATCCGCTAGACAATGTGATGTTGACATTTCTTTTGTCCACAGTTCGTCGGGTTGATGATTAGAAGAGAATTTATCATCATTGCCAGCTTTGTTATTTATTTATTTATTTATTTGTAACGAACAGCGTTTAACAAAATATGTATAAATAATGTAAAATAAACAACAATAAGGCCACATATAGTTACAAAGAAAGTTACAATATAAAGTAGGTATAACATATTATATCACAATATAAGGTAGGTAGGTAGGTGAAAATGAAAAATATTTTTTTAAAAGAAATGATAGTGAATAAAATAATATTATTAAGTTAATTACATATAAGAAAAATAGTACAAAATTTATTTAAAAATTCGCAAGTTGAATTAAAGTGAATAAGCGTGAGTGTGCTCGTGTGTGTGCATGTGTCTAAGAGCATGAGAAAGAGAATGGACGTGTGTGTGGGTTTGAGAATTGGTGCATAAATTAGTTAAGTTTATTGAGTTTGGTATGTGTTTTTCTGAAAGCGTTTATATACATAGAGATCGGTGTAGACGTACTAATATTATAAAGCTGAAGAGTTTGTTTGTTTGCTTGAATGCGCTTATCTCAGAAAATACTGGTCCGATTTGAAAAATACTTTCAGTGTTTATCATTATATACCATTTATCGAGGGACGCTGTAGGCTATATATTATTATTTGTACGGAAACGGGAACCACGCAGGTAAAATCGTCAGCTAGTACTAAAATAATAGGTAAAGTTGCTGGTATTGTAGGGGGTTTTGTCTGGATCTACTGAACTGATGTTAAAAATTATTCTACCACTAGAAAGCCACGTTATTTGTAAATGTCATATAAATAATTTAACCCCATATTCTTACGGGAACGGACACTACGCGAGTGCTTCAAGAGTGAAGCGCCTTCTACATAAAAAAATCCCACGAAAGAGAATTGAATCTGAGACCTTAAAGAGCAACATCCGATATACCAGTAGCTATTCGTTAATTTCAAATAGACGGTTGCCAAGCAAGATGTTTAATTAATAAGATGCCGTCAATTTATAATTAATTATTGTGTTACGTAAATAAATTCAATTTAGCACTGCGTGATTGTAATCATTGTTACTATTTGTTTTTTTTTATTTTATTATCATTTTAGTTAAGATTTATTGAAAAATAAAGTAGAATTTGTTAATCTACGTCCCGTTCTTACAATAATAGTTAATTGGACTTACTTAATCCTTTTAGATTAGATTTTTTAACCGAATTTGATATTAATTTTAAAAGTATCGAAGATTTGACAGAGGCAATATTAAACGGGCGGTATAGCCCGAAAAAGGGATTTCTATTTTGGTAGACACCTAAAGATAGGCGTCCACTGATCTGCATCGTACCGATCGCCATAAAACGCATTTTATCTACCGTAAAATAAAAAAATCGTTTGATGCGATGCATCCGATCCGGATCAGTGGACACCTGCCATAATAGTATGAGACCCGACATAAGAAATATATGATACAAAATATTCATTAGACATAACAAATAGTTTGCCTTGCAATTGCGAGTTGATATGTGTGCTATGACCCCTAACGCGTAAAAAAAAAGTTTGTAATGATTCTCGAACCCGTTTGAAAATAGAACTATTCGTTTCTAAAAGGTGAGCTATTCATTTGAGCCGTCGGGCACTGGGTAAGTAGAATCTTCAATAGTCCTCAGCTCTTTGACCCATTTCCCGACAGAAGAGCCGCCCGAGGGCGCTCTCGACGCCCGACTTCAGATAAAAAGAATGTAAGAGTTGAAGTAGTATCTGCGAGTCGTTAAAAATCTACAAGTTTACTGATAACGGAATTATCGATTCAAAATCCTTTAGTTAACCTAATAAACTACTATCAGATGATTGCGAAAGTATGCTATTCAAACGTATGTTTTCAACTCTACATGTTTTTTTTTTATTTTTTATTTTTTAATGTTTGTTACTGCATAACTTCGTCATTTCTTAATCAATTTTAAAAATGTTTTTTTTGTTTGAAAGAGTATACTTACAGATTTGTCCCATTTAATTTTCATGAAAGTCGGTTGAATGATTATGAGTTAAAATTAAAATAGCGAAATTGCCTGTACTCCTCCTTTTTTTTGAAGTCGGTTAATAAATGAATTTCGAATAGGGCGCATGTCTAAAAATTTTAAATGTCTAATTATTTTCCAAACCAGTGCACAATTTCTAAAAGTAAGTAGGTATTGTGTTACATTTTGGTGTTAATTAGATTACGAAAATTACTAAAATTAATTATTTTAAAATTAATCTAAATATGTTCTTAGCTATATTTTATATATTTTGTGATGTATGTATAGAATATCCGACATGTGCCCTTTTCGAAATTGCATATTCAAAATGAGGTCTCTAATGACAGACGGTAGGTTAATATTTTATTTCTTAAAAAAAGCACATACGTAACTTTGACATATGACCAAAATTAAGTTAATACGTAGTTAATTCAAATTTTGTCAAGTGTTTTTTTAATTAGTAGTTTTTTCAACTTCTATTCTTCCATTAAGTACATAAAATATGTCATGTGACCAAATGTATATGCTTAAAGTTAGATTAAAGATTTTAGATTTAGGTATAAAATTAGATTAAAGAAAAAAAGAAATAAACCTACTCTCCCAAGCTAGCCACCCCTATCTCTAAGCCAGGCTAACAACGGCTATAAACTAAATAAATTTCAATAGCGCAATCAATTTCTTCTCTGCCATTGTGTCGCGTTCCCACGCTGTAAATGGCGAAAACTGCATAACTTAACAACCAGAAAATACTATATTATTACTGGCGTTTTCTAGAAATTAGATCGACCAGCTCTTAAACGGGATTAGGAGATACGCCATCCGTAAGTGGTAGATATTTTTTACCACTTATTGATGCCAGCCTTTCCTAAAAATAAAGTTTAAAACTAAACTCGACTACGTCCTAATGAGAACCTTCTCCTTTTTTTTGAAATCATTTACAAAGGACGAAGGTTTTTCTAGGGCCTCCGTGCAGTGGTATGCGTGGTTGATTTACAAGACGAAGGTCCTGGGTTCAATCCCCGGCTGGGCTGATTGAGCTTTTCTTAATTGGTCAAGGTCTGGCTGGTGGGAGGCTTCGGCCGGGGCTACCACCCTACCGGCAAAGACGTACCGCACAACGATTTAGCATTCCGGTACGATGCCGTGTAGAATCCGAAAGGAGTGTGGATTTTCATCCTCCTCCTAACAAGTTAGCCCGCTTCCATCTTAGATTGCATCATCACTTACCATCAGGTGGGATTGTGGTCAAGGCCTAACTTGTAAAGAATAAAAAAAAAAACAAGAAAACAATTCAGAAAGAAATTTAGAAATACACATAAAAATGACCAAGGTAGAGTCGTGGTCGCGCTCACTGTAAACCTTCCAACCATATATGTTTAATGGAAGTGTTTTTGGCATAATTCTAGAACAAGTGACCATTTTTGTACCTATATGCTTTTGTCTATTCCCATCTGAACTATTTATTATATCTATATATATAAAAATGAATTGTTGTTCGTTAGTCTCGCTAAAACTCGAGAACGGCTTAACGGATTTATCTTATCTTGGTCTTGAAATGTTCGTGGAGGTATAGGGAAGGTTTAAAAGGTGAGAAAAAATCAAATAATTTCCGGGAAAACCCTAAAAACTGCCCTTTTCTATTTCCCATACAAACGCTTAAGAGTCAAGCGGTAGGGGTAGGGTAGGGGTAGGGTAGGGGAAGGGGTAGGGTAGGGGTAAGGTAGGGGTAGGGGCAGGATAGGGGTAGGGTAGGGGCAGGGTAGGGGCAGGATAGGGGTAGGGTATTGGTAGGGTAGGGATAGGGTAGGGGTAGGGTAGGGGTAGAGGTATAGAAGGGCAGGGTAATAAATATATAATTCGTCTATATAAAAACTATTGCGAAAGTAAATGTAAAGAGGTTGATGCTTTCTCATATTATTCACGAATAGATATGAATACTTATATGTCTGTGACATCAATTTCATTCTACGAAACATTGTTCTTTGTTAATGGATTTGAAACTAAGTTGTTCACGGTGGATCGACATACTTTTAAATATATTATGCATGTGGGTGTTTACCATGATAGTTATTTGAAATTTGTTGACGATTCGACCCAGTTGTGTGGATTGTTATCAATCGTTATCAATCATCGACAAACAACAAGGTGTGGAAGGAGCAATTGAGTTCTAAATCCTATAGTAACAGCAAACAATAATGAATGGTTCATAGTTGTACATACAACAACAAAAGCACACCCTTGTTACTTTTAGGTAAACGTTATTTTTGTAAAAATCTCTGAAAAAAAAAATTCGACATCATAGCTAAAAATTACGAAAAGGGCATTGGCTTTTACTATTTTTATGATTTTGCGATTTATGACAAAGAATGAAGAATAAAATTTACACATGTAACTAATAATACAGTAATACCTAAATGTTTCAGTTTGTGAAAATCTTGGAAAAAAACTACGAAACTCCTTATCAGATCTATTTATAAACAATTAATTGTATGATTGTAAAACCTCTTACCAAGTGTAAGTGTAGTTACATCAAAACTGGTCCATTTCCACCCGCATTATAATCTCACAACTTGTAACACAAATATACAACACATAATTACACAACACGACATTTCATAATATAATTAACTTTCTAATGACACTTTAGCGAACTGAAATTATGCGGATTATGTGTACAAGTAGGTATTTAGTGTTTACGGATGTCTAATATTTAATATCTTCCTGATCGAATTTCGGCCACGGCGGCCAATTTCAACTGGTATTTTCAAAGATTTTATAATACAGATAAGTCATTATTAAAAATGAGGCGGACAAAAGCGGCTAATTGTCTTTATTTCATCGAGTCCCATTAGAAGTGTCAAAGAATACATAAAACAAGCATATGCAGGAAGTCCTCAGAAACAGTTCCGATTTTGATGTTTTTTTTTTAAGTCTTGTTTTTTTATGTTATTTAAAATCAGATATGTTTTGGTGCAGGGACGAAATGAATTTTATTTTTTAAAAAAATACAACCGACTTCAAAACCTAAAAACGTACCCACTAAACTAAAAAGCGAAAAATAACCTCATAATATGTTCTACCTGCTGAACGGTATGAAGGCGGTGCTAAGCTGGTGATGTATTAATTCAAGCCATGTGAGAATATCTTATAGATTTAGATTTTGCAGACAGTGTTGTTTCATGTGGTCCTGTCAGAAATGGATGGATACATAAAAAAAAAAAAATACCGATCAAATTGAGAACCTCCTCCTTTTTGAAGTCGGTTAAAAAATATCTATGCTATTTGTATAATAAATAATTTAAAAATACTACCAACCTCGAAAATACAAGCTTATGCAGAAAACTAATAAGCGAAAGGAAATATTATAATATTTTCTATCTATTGATCACTTAGAAGGCGGTGCCAATGTGCCAAAGTTATTGCAACAAATATAATTATATACCTAAATATTGTATACAATGTCGAGTTGTATGTTCAGAAACAAGGAATTACAGTAAAATTTCTCAGACGCTGGATGTTGGCGACTTGATACCGTTTTGTTTGGAAGTCCATGTAAGCGGCCTATGTCCAGCAGTAGACGTCCACCGGCTGTTAATGATGATGATGATTATGATGGTGTATGACGGCAACGGTGCCGTCGCCGTATAAAAGCAGCGTGGTGGGTCAATAGCCCATATCCTCTCACCTATAAGAAGGGAGGGCTTCCGTGGCGCAGTGGCATGCGCGGTGGATTTACAAGACGGAGGTCCTGGGTTCGAAACCCAACTGGACCGATTGAGATTTTCTTAATTAGTCCAGGTCTAGCTGCTGGGAGCCGTGGCTAGTTACCACCCTACCGGCAAAGACGTACCGCCAAGTGAATTCACGTTCCAGTACGATGTCGTGTAGAAACCGAAAAGAGTGTGGATTTTCATCCTACTCCTAACAAGTTAGCCCGCTTCCATGTTAGATTGCATCATCAATTACACGTGAGATTAAAGCCTAAAAGAAAATAGCAAAAATGAAGATTTATTAAGCAAATATAACCTTGAAAAAATAAGTGTGAAAGAATTGATTAAGGACTCTCAAAAAACCTACTACACTGAGGAATTTAAAAAATGTTTTAATAAACCTAAAAAGATGTGGGACTTAATCAATACTTTAGCTGTAAATAAAATAAAAAATAACTGTGCACCCCCAAAATTGAGCACTTCATCTGGCATTATTACAGATGGAGATAAAATTTGTCAAACATTTAATGATTTCTTTTTAACTGTAGGTACAGAACTAGCTAACAACATTCCACATAAATATCATGCACATTTAACTCATACTCTTATGTACAAAGAATCTTATCATCATGATATAACTTTAAGTGAATTCGAGCCATGTAGTCCTAATGAAGTAAAAAACATTATCAACAACTTAGACAGCAATACAAGTGCGGGTATCGATGGAATCACTTCAAAAGCCTTGAAATGCCTTAAAAATGTAATTGCCTCAAGTCTCGCAAATTGTATTAACAAGTGTCTCACAGACGGGGTTTTTCCTGATAGCTTGAAAATTGCAAAAGTCACTCCAATCCATAAGGCTGGGTCAAAATTCGATCCCAGCAATTACAGACCCATATCAGTATTGCCCGTAGTCTCTAAAGTTTTTGAAAGAGTTATATATAACAGATTAAATAAATATTTAAATGAAAAAAACTTTTTGATTGAACAGCAATATGGGTTTAGGCCAAAATCCAATACAATATGTGCAGCAATTGACGTAGTTACAAAAATAAAAACTAATATAGATAGAAATCATGTGTGCTTAGGAGTGTTTATAGACCTAAAAAAAGCATTCGATACTGTGAGCCACCCAAAGCTCTTACAAAAACTAGCTAACATCGGGGTTCTTGGGACTGCACTAACCGTTTTTGCCTCTTATTTCAATAATCGTAAACAAATAGTACAAATATCTAAAAATAAAAGCAATTCTCAATTAGTTACTTGCGGTGTTCCTCAGGGCTCGATTTTAGGACCATTACTTTTCCTTATATATGTTAATAACATAATAAATCTTAACCTATCAGGACAGCTAACCCTCTATGCAGACGATACGTGCCTATTTTACTTTGCACACTCTATTCATGAAGCAATTGCACAAGCTCAAAGTGATTTAGACAAATTAAGTCAATTTTTCTTGTATAATCTTTTAACAATCAACACTACTAAAACATCTTACATGATATTCAAAGCTAAAAATAAAAAAATTCTAGATTTTAACCCACTTACAATCAACAACATTAAAATTCAAAGATCTCATGCAGAAAAATATTTAGGCCTAATAATAGATGACAAGTTGATTTGGGACTCTCATATTGATCAACAAATTTCAAAATTAACATCACTAACAGGTGTCTTACGAAGAATATCGAATTGCATTCCGTACAAAGTAAGAAACACTATCTACAACGCTCTAGCAAAGCCACATTTGGAATACTTAATAGAAATTTGGGGAACTGCTGCACAGACACATCTTAACAAATTACAACGCACACAAAACAAATTAATCAAGACACTATTTCATTACAATTTTTACACACCAACAAAAGATCTTTACACTAAAACAAAACTGTTCAATATCACGCAACTATACACATACAATACCTGTCTCATAATTAAAAAAATCATGACCAACACACTACATTCTACTATAACATTTAAGCATAGGACTAACAAACTCAATCTCAGGAATAAATATAAAATCAATATTTGGCGACCACGGACAAAAACCTATGGAAATAAAAACATATTATGCGAGGGTGCTCAGTTATATAACAATCTGCCAAACTCCATTAAGGAGTTAAATAACATAAAAGCATTCAAGAAATCGATTAAATCCTACATCCTCACAAACTTGGACAAAATATTGAAAAAACAATGTAATTAAAATTTTGTTACAATAATGCATGCTGTCTGCAAAAATGACGATATGTTAACTCTAAGTTAAGTGAACAGTACGTTCTTTTTTGGAGAAAATAAATATCTTTAAACCGATTGTAGTCAAGGGTTCACTTGTAAAGAATAAAAAGGGAGGCCAGGCCTAGTAGACCTTTAATTATTTAAAAGGCCTACAATAGTGATGAGCTACTAGCACCGCTAGAGGTCGTCCCAAAGTTATTGAAAAGTGCACCAATTAACAACATTATGCAAGCATGTCTCCCGCTAACAAAATGCCGCGTCGAATTCTATCACGTGTTACAAACGCACGCGAATATTAACCTTAACACGATAATGTAAAGTTTATAATAGCTTGGTGTAATGTGTCATAGCAGTGGCGTACTCGTATGGTAGGAAATGATGCTCTTCCTTACAATACGTATCCTCATTACGAGTGGACGCGATCGGTTCGTATTGAAGTCTTTTTAATACGCACTAACTATTATTGAAACAAAGGAAAGTAAAGTCACAGAATTAGAAGCGTTTGATGTCGTGAGTAAAGTAAAACTTTCATTACCCTCTGTATAAAAGATAGAATTTCTAACATTATTATTTTATAGAAAAACAATTATTCAAGAAAAAATAAAAAGTGACTTTTGATTTCATTATCAATACATAGCATCATTATTTTATTTGCACCCATTCGGTTATTCGTTCCCACTTTCAACCGATTTTCATCAAACATGTCTAAGAACACTCGCACATAAGTCACCTTTAATACAAAAAATACTAAATTGTAATCGCTTCATCCGTTCGGCAGCTATGGTGTTACAAACAGACACGTAAAACTTATAATACCCCTCTTATTGCGTCGGGGGGTTAAAAATCATGTGAGTATGTTCATATGATTTGTATGGAAACCGCAGCAATCCCCAGAGCCGTGCAAAACCTCAGTAACGCGCTCCAGACACGAGATGTGCCGTTATTCTCAGTTATGCAACGCAAAAACTGCGCGCACATGCAAATCGCATAAAAAATCGTTGCAAAATGTATATTTCGCGTTAACTGTGCACGTTATGGCTGTGAAGCATAAACTAAGAAGTATTTTTATTAAAGATTGATAGTCTATGGTTGATTTCATCCGTTTAATTAATTAATGGTCTGGTAGAGTCGCTGTTTTTATGTTTTACCATCTTTGGTGTCCCAATCTTAATTAATAATTATTTATAAATGCAAATGTGAGTTTGTGTGTTGCGCTTTCACGGTTAAACTATTCATCCGAACAACGTGGGCTGCAGATAAGGAGATAGAGTTAATCTACGAGTATAGAATAAATAATATTATAAATAAGAAAGGTTTGATTATTTGATTGTTTGCATTGCTCTAAAACTACTGGGACGATTTGAAAATTTCTTTCACCATTAGAATTACAGTATCCCTGATGACTAAGGGTTATATATTATCCCTGTATTCTCCCGATAACGGTAACAAGGAGCCGCTGGATGGAGGCTCGAGATGGTGGTGTTTGGAAGTCCATACAAGCGGTGGGCGTCCGCTAGTCATTGCGCATAAATAATATTGAAATACCTTAATAAAATAAAAACAAATATAAAAACACAATCAAAATGTTTTAGAATTTGTGTCTGTCTGACCGGGCATCTGAAACGGCAGAACCGATTTTACTGGGAATTTCACTGGAAAATGGAGGAGGTTATTGAGCATTCTATACTAATATTATAAAGCTGAAGAGTTTGTTTGATTTAACACGCTAATCTCAGGAACTACTGGTCCGATTTGAAAATTCTTTCAATGTTAGATAGCCCATTTATCGAGGAAGGCTATAGGCTATATTTTATCCCCGTGTTCTTATGGGAACGGGAACCACGCGGGAGAAACCGCGCGGCGTCTACTAGTATATTATAAGATTTTATCCATAATCTCCACGGGATTAGCGAAAACTGTACGTGCTACTGCTTGGTTATAAATAAAATGCTTTAATTTAAATAAATTTAACCATTATCAGTAATAACAAGTACAAATGGCTTTCCGTGATATTATTTGCATGCGGTGCGCCGGCCTTTTGTATGAAAACCGCAGTGGTTTGGCGCTATATCTCACTGCGTATCGAGTTCTAGGTTTTTCAATAGCGTGTTATTATTAACATTTATGCTCATTTATGTATTAGATTGAAATTATTTTGGTTCTTTAATGTTATAATGTACAATTTAGCCACGATGGCGATTTTGTGACAGAAGTTCATTCCATCAATATAAAAATTGAATATTTAGATGGAAAATTTCTACACCAAGATCAACACTTCTTCTAAACAACCGCGACAAATCGGTTCATCCGTAGAATTCTGTTAAGAAACAAATAAAAAACACGAGCATAAAGCTGGCCACTAACGAATGTCTATTCCAATTTTTTTATGGCTATTAACGTCGTCGTTGTAGGATAAGGTCATGGTGTAGACTCTTTTGAGTCTGTACAAGCCATGACCTTATGCTACAAAGACGACGTTGAACTATGCCTAATCCATAAACAAAAATAACATTAAATCCACAGGATGATCTTCACCGCAAGGGCACTGCAGACAATTGTGAATTGGCATCTTCCTGTCACTACCCCAACTTCCTGCGTCACCAAACAAATCATTCACAACCCTATTTATATACCATTAAAGTTCATTTTATATAAAAAATACAATTTCCATATGCTATAACATAATGGACTCTATGTTGTAAGTGTCAAGGTTTATTTTTGATCGGATTAGAGTAAATCAATCTGGGTGCGGATGCAGCGTAACCACATCGATTTGACAGTGGTTCTAAATTTAAAAATAACTGTTTCGGCTTTTTCTCTTTGTGAAAGAATTTATTTTCTAATTTAAGCAAGCTATCGTCCCAGCCCCCAGGTTAAGTATTGAGATGAATATTCTTTTCCTTATTAGTTAATAGTTGTCCAAAAATACAGAATCATCATCATCACATCAGCTAATGGACGTCCACTGCAGGATATAAGCCTTTTGTAGGGACTTCCAAACATCACGATCCTGAGCCGCCTGCATCCAACGAATCATTGCGACTCCCTTGATGTCGTCAGTCCACCTGTTAGGGGGTCGACCAACACCAACGCTTTCTAATGCGGGGTCGCCATTACAGCACCTTGAGAGCCCAACGTCCATCGGCTCTTCGAACTATAGCCCAACGGTACCAACAAGGTAGTTTTTGTGCCTTACAATATACTAGTAGACGCCGCGTGGTTACCTTTTGGAATTCAGGGATAGTGTAGCTTCCCATCAGTGAAAGAAGTTTTCAAATCGGTTCAATATTTCTATAGACTATTCAAAACATACAAACAAATTTTTGATCTTTATAATATGAGTATAGAATATAGATAGTATGTACTTATTTAAAAACATATAAAACCGCTTCAACGTAGCTTTCATCTGTAACCTTGAACGGGATACCGATTGCCAAGTATATTGTGTCGGGGTAATTTGGGCGGTGAAAATAGCTCCATTTCGACGGGCGATTCGGTATTTTCGGTGAAGGCAGACTCATTACGTACCTCAGAGAATTGCCACAAATGCCAACTGCAGACTAAGCATTGTGGCGTAACTGCCTCAATGGGTAAAACTTGGTGTACGTTCGTTTTATTTCGACTTTCGACGAATAAATATTTCACGAAAAAAATTAACCCACTTTTTAGGGTCCGTTGTCCACAAAGAACCCCTGTTGTATAGATACAAATTCCGTTAAATTAAACAATTGCATACAAATTTCGTTGTCAATTATTATTTAGATGAAGTTGTCAGTAAGATAGTTATCTTAGTCTATTAAAACCATTAAAACTAGAAAGCTGAAGTTTGTCATGGGTATGTATATTAATTACGTCTTTAAAGTGGTAAAAAGAAAATTAAAAAAAAAATACTTTTGGGGTTCCTTGCCTGCATAAAAAATTAGATGGATATTTTTATCGTCTTTCGCCAAGGACATTTTATACAATAGACATGTTACGTGCCTACAAAATCACCACAAAAACTGATCCGAATTTAGCGACTCCACTGAGCGCAGACATGCACAATTTTGTGTTTAATTCTATTAAACATTAATTTATAATATTCCATTATACATACACAACACTACATTGTATACAATATTTAGTTATTATTTTTTTAAGAACTTTCGTTGTTTACTATGCGACTCAATGAATTTTTTTTTCATTTTATTTTATTTTATTGTACAAAATACAAAAAGTGTTATATAATTAAGTACATAAATAGCCATCCTCATAAACTTGACGTTTTTGTGAGGACGGCGAGTTCACAATTATGTTAATTTATTATATAAAATAAACTTACCTACACATAAGGGACACAATTAGGCACCATATTTTATAATGCCTAAGTATGTCCCCTAGCGAAGTGCATCTGCGAACTCTCCCCTCCCGCACCCTTTACATATTTTACCATTTTTTTTACCAATAAAAACCAGTTTTGAAATATCTCTATTATAAAAGTAAATAAATAAAAAATAAATTGAGATGGAAACAAGAAAATAAATACTCGAATAACCCACAAAGTGGTCGAGGGTGGCGGAATGTATGTACGTATGTTATTAGTTTATTGTTCCGCTCGCATTGTAGCTGCATTGTTATTTGTTTCCGTCTTGATAATGAGCCAGGTGTGTTGACAACACTTGTCAGACCACCCGTTCGGGCAGACTACGTACAGTGCCTTCATGTACTAACTAAACCTTAATCTTAATATCTCAACAATAAAAGTTTTGAAAATTATTTCAAGCCGTAACAATAAATTATATTAATTACAATAATTTAGGTAATTACAATAGCAATGTAACAGAATCAGAATTTTAGTCTCGCGTGCGTGTGCCATAGAAAACATAGACATGCTACTAGACTAGTGTGTTCAACACAAGGATAAACTCCGCGTCACGAAAGAAGTCCCAGAAGTTAAAAACATTAAATCGTAGACAGAGAAGCATTATCGACAATCTGTCAGGGTATGAGTTAAGAAGCATGTTGTCATGATAAAAATATTCAGTCATCATAAAAATAGTCAGCTAATGAAAAAAATACATTTTATTTAATTATTAAAAAAAATGCGGGTTCCAAAAAGTGTTTTATTTTTGGTTTTAAGCCCTATATTTTATGTTCTTTTAAGATAAAAATAATTTGTTCTGCTTAGGTTGACACTCGGAATAAAGGCCCAGCCTCCATACAAAATTGGGGCATGTCCTTTGAACACAATTTCTCACAAACTCTATCAATTGAATGTGAAATAACGTTCGCAATTTTCAACTAGTTAAAGTTAATGATCAATGAAATTAACAACAAAGTTTTATTTAACAACATGGCAGCAATAAAAATGCTAATGTGTTTATCACCATAATGTGTTTTGAACAACAATAAATATGATCTTCCACTCGATTACGTTAGTACGCCAACTTTCAAACGTAAACCGCGCAAAAAACAGACAGAAAGGCTAACAACTTTCAGTGTAGAACATAATGGTTACATTTTTACCGATCATTGTTACGTGCGCGCGCAGAGACAATAACTATTGGAGGAAAAAACCACTTTTGCTGATCGGATTATCACTTTTGTTATCTTTCTCTGTTAATCGTCTGTGTGTAACTACTTGGGTAACTAGAATTTTTCTTTTTACATGGGGAAATTCTCATGGATACCTCCTCGATCACAGATTAATCAATAATATCTCTACTCTGTGTGCTCGATACGGAAAAGCAAGAGGGTTATGTCTGCGTCTTATTTTATTTTTTATGTGGGGAAATCACTCCTTGCCACAAGGCAAGAAGGTTATGTTTGAGTTCAAACCCCGCGGTGTATTTGTATCTGTTTTTATCATTAACCGATTTCAAAAAAGGAGGAGGTTATAGATTTAAGAGAAGGTACAGTACCTACCGATATTATAATATCATTTTGCGCAATACTTGACAGGTCATGGTGTGCTACCTAAGAAGAAGCAGATGAAGAAGAAGAAGAAATATACTTTATGGTACACTAAAAACAAAAATAAACAATAACTTATAATAAGACTTAGAAACTAATGTACAAATGGCGGTCGGCGGCGGAAGAGAAAAACGAAAGCACAGATTCGGGTATACGCACACCAAATATAAGACAAAGTTAAGTAATTTAAATACAATTCCTAAATAAATAAAGAATATACAATAATACATACAAACAGACTATACTTAAATACACACACACACATACATACCTACTGCAGCGAATGGACGCGTTGCACACAATATTCCACTATGTACGGAAAATTACTTGACGACTATCGTTAACTTTCTGGATAGAGTCATGAGAGAAAAGCAAAGGAGGAGAAAAGGAGAACGACATGAAATAGACAACAATGGTTGCCGTATTAGGTACGCTGAAAGGCGGTAAACAGACAACAGAGCGACAGGGGGTTTTAGCCGTTAAGATTCCGGCACTACCTAACTCAACCAGGTGTCAGTAAAGATTTCCCCTTCTGTATATGAAAAATAAATAACCCACGGTGTTCCGAAACTTTTCGTAAGCCACCGCAACTCATCTAAAGTCTGGCGACTGGAGATATGAATCCTCATGATAAGCCGTAGAAAATATCAAAATAAATTCTCATTCCCCTCCAACTAGTCGGAAAAGACTGTATTACGAGAGAGTACGACCATATTCCAGCAAATGGGGATAGAAGCACCATTTCTCGGTAATTAATCCGGCTTCTTTATCATGGATGGATCTGGACCACGGCCCAATAAACTCTTTTGCTTTCTGTACTTACGAGTAGCTATGGTAGGGGCAATAATTGACAAATTTTTTCTGCCTTCACAAAATAAGGTAGAGTAGAGTAAGTAACTGTCAAATTTATTTTACTAAAGCATTTTCTTTAGCAAGATTTTAATCTTTTTTAAAAGCTTTCATTCAATTTGCATTGTATGATTGTACATGTATGGCATGGTGAACTCAATTTTGAAGTTTTTGAAAATTTTGTATACAAATTAAGTTTGGATGACAATGCACCATAAGTTCTATGACGTCATTCTAAACCCAATATGGCGGACCACCTAATAGTTATTTTTACCCTTCATTCGATACTGGGCCCTACAAAAGCACGCTACGCCACTAGTTGGCTATTCTGGTTCACGTTCTATATTTGAAATAAATGAATTTTGAATTTGCTGTATGCTTGTAAAGAAACCTAACATGTGTACGGTTAAAGGAGAAAAAGTAACACAACTGGTTGGTAATGTAAATCACACAATGGCTGGAGCGCAGCCGCTGGACCGTGCTGTTCCGGTTCACCTCCGCCTCATATAATATACGTACATTAGTATTAAGTATATGCGTTCTGTTAGCCATTGAGTTGCTATGTGCTACGTGCTGGAGAAGCTGTTTCAAACAACATTGAAGCCTTAATAACTCAATGGCAACTCATCAATAACCGCCCGCTGGACTGTTTTTGTTTATTCTTTACAAGTTAGCCCTTGATTTTCAATCTCAAGTGACGGTAAGTGATGCAATCTAAGACGGAAGAGAGCTAATTTGTTAGGAGGACGAAAATCCACACCCCTTTCGGTTTCTACACGACATTATACCGGAACGCTTAATCGCTCGGCGGTACGTCTATGCCTGTAGGGTGGTAACTAGCCACGGCTGCAGCCTCTCACCAATTAAAAAAACCTCAATCGGCCCAGCTGGGGATCGACCCCAGGATCTCCGTCTTGTAAATCCACTACGCATACCACTGCGCCACAGATTTATCGTATATAGTACGAAATTATCGTACCCACTCTAGATTCAGTCTTTCTGACGAACTGGAGGGGAAAAGGAATATTGGTCATATTAAAAAATGTATGGTAAACACAATTAAAACATGGAAAAAATTATTAGCCGAATGGTTCCAAGTTGCTCTGACTTTTCGCTTACATTTGGTGAATTACCTAGGTTATTTTTAATGTTTGTAAATAATAATTACAATAATTATGTACATATATGTATTATAGGGGAAAAAGATAGAATATATACGAGTAGGTACATGTAATTTACCCTTGACTGCAAAAAAAGAGTACATTAAGATCACTTAGATATTAATGATGGTGACGCTCCCAGTCACCATCATTAATATCTAAGTGATCATTAATACCAAGTCTACCCAATTCTTTTTTAAAGAATATTTGCTATATCTTTTAAATATAACCAATATTCCCATTCCATCCAACTAAGTAACAATGTAGAATGAGTACGACAATAGTCCAACGGGGCGGGGATCGAACCACCACCCCTCAGTGATGAGTCCGAGTCCGCTTTACCGTTGAGGTATTGAAGCTCTAAATTATGTAAGCAGTGTGATGGGTCTAAGCTCCTGCAATAAGGAATATCTTTCAAACAAAAACAACTAAACGGAAATCGGTTCATCCGATCCAGAGTCAGTACAAAAGTACAGACAAACAGAATTACACACACGTAAAACTTAAATACCACCCCTTATTTTGGCGTTGGGGGTTGAAAAACCACCTTTCTTTGTGTATAAAAAATTGCAAGTATAAATAAATAGATAGATAAATAAATAAATAGATAGATAAATAAAAAAATATAAAGAAATAGAAATACCTACCTAGGTTGTAAAAGAAATTAAAAAAAACTGACGTCCTTATGTTACCATTATTGTATTAGATCAGTTTTTACATTAAAATCCATAAGTATCATTTAATTGTATCTTTAGGTATGTACAGTACCAATTACATAATACCTTAATTGGTACTGCACTTATAGAGATAAAAACCGGACAAAAAGACATGCATCCATGCTTTTTTTGTCGCATTTTCACTAGCTACATCGTTATTCGCATAGCATAGGGTTAGAGGAAACATTTTTGTTTACTTTTCATTCCGTAATTAGAACATGATGGGTAATAACTTTAGTACATTAAAGAAGCATTGTATGACGTAGTAACTGAAATCGGCTCATCGCAACTTGAACTTTCTAAGAAATTTGTGGGTTATGGGCCTTGCCCTCCTTTAGTGGATACGAAATGTGTTTTAAAATCGCCTAAAAATATCTTTTATAGCACCTGTTGCAATATTAATTATTGTTCATTATTGTTCTGAATAGGTAATAAAAATAAAACATCATTTTACCAGCTATTCAAAAATGAGGCACATGCACATGATGCATTATTGCATTGCACGTCAACAGTTTTTGATTCTCATAGCCTGCAGCTATCCATGTGAACCGTTAAGTTCATTGTTTACGAATTGTTTACCTTTAAACTAAAGAGGATACAAGCGAACACAAGACAGACTTCAAACACAAAACCTTTGCCGACAAATTGTAAAAGTAAAAACAACAATTCTTCTACAAACAATCTGACGTTGCATCGACAAGACAATACTTTCAATTTTCATTCCGCGCCTGTCAAAATTAGAAACACATTTTCACGTGTACGTGTCTTTATCAAAGGTCGTAAAATTATCAGTTAATTGGGTTAATCACAATTTCGACTTAAAAATCATGTGTTGCACCCGGCTTTAAAAATATACTTCAATGTTTTGATTACAATAGTGATCAGTACATACCGGAGCGAATCTCTCTTCCTCAGCATTCAAAAGGTCTCCCACTGAAGATGCCTTCGCCTGGCTCGCCAAATGCCTCCTATTCAGCACATAGGAGAGCTCATCCAGGTATCTCAACGTTAAATTCGCCATTTTGCACAATCACTGTTATATTACAAAAGCATTTAGCGTCGCACGATTGTTACAAAGGTTTCACGGGTTCACGTAAACAATTTCCGCACTGCACAAACAAACACGAGCTCCCACTTCCATCGCTGGCGCGCAACTGGCGAGTGGCGAGTATGAGTAAAGTACCGGTCGAGTCGAGTCGCGACTAGCTAGACATCGCTCACAAACGCTGTTTGGTTTCCGAGGTCAAAGATTAATGAATAGATAGGTTAAAAGTTATTTATATCCAAAAACACACAAGACAGATTAGGTTACTCAGTTATAAGTACACAGACCTCATGTTGTTAAATAAACCAGGGTAAAGAGATAATATGAAGGTTACTGTCGCTGTAACTATGAGATTTACTTACCTACCTAGCTATTTAATACTTAAACTAAGTATTTATTTTTCAGTTATGATTAATGTTTGAATTTACTACTAAAACCTGATAATTATTATTTCCATTTTTAACGCAATTGAGAGTAATATACTGCTTTATGAAGATGGAATTTCAACTTTCAATATTTCGAGTTTCAGACCACGCTCATTTCTATTTGAGCACAAGTAAATGGATCTTTGGAAAAATTCAATAATATGGATTTGGTAGTATTTGGGCTCACTTAACTGCTAACTCCTTTGTTAAGTCGCTAGAAATGCTCATCATGAAGTCTAAAGTTCAATTCCCAGATCAGGCCAATAATTAATAAAAACATTAGGCTTCAAAATTCTCAGCTCATTCTCGGCTGAAATCGTGTTAGTACACTATTTACATAGAGTTCTATAGAGCCATTTAACATTGGCAAACCTGAACCTGAAGGTAGAAATAATTTAACCATACCAAGTTTTGCCTTGTTCGTTTTCGTAATATACCATACGTCATCAAAAGGTTCGATTTAAATACCCATGAGCACTTTTGCATATAATTTTCAGTGTCCTGTCTACGCAATTAAGGCGCATATTCTTTGCCTACCTATTACATCTGACTACCTAGTAGGTAGGTACCTATTCTGTAGTGAACCATTTCTTGCCTCCCATTGCACGTAGACCGTAATTGTACCTACACACATACCTATTAATCATATACGGCAAGAGCTAATAAAATGTCTCGATCTGTCCCATTGGACCAGTTGTTATGCTACAGGACTTTGGTTCACGAGGTTTTAAGTTCGAATCCTGGGTCAGGCTATGAGTTTCCTTCTAAGATATTTTCGGTAAACATTCCAATGGAGTTGGGATCTCTTCAGACCCTCGGACAGCAAGTTAATATGATGGTCCTGGTCATTATTCTTCTGATATCATTCATAGGAGATAATGGTCAGGTTAGATTGACAGTGACAGTGTATTTTTTTATCCCAATATAAAGGGTTCTGGTTTTCCCTTTTGAAGTACGGAACTCTAAAAAGTAGTCTGATTTAAAAAAAAACATCATCATCATAATATCAGCCGATGGACGTCCACTGCAGGACATAGGCCTTTTGTAGGGACTTCCAAACATCACGATACTGAGCCGCCTGGATGTCGTCACTCCAACTGAGTTGAGAGGTCGACCCTGCGCTTTATTGTGCGGGGTCGCCTTGGGAAATCAATGTCCATCGGCTCTTCGAACAAACTCGAAGTTTAATTTACATCACGATGTTCTGACGCAAATCGGGATCTACGCCGGTGGCGGATTTACAAATTTGTCGCCAGCAGGCTATAAGTAGGTACACGAAAAGTATATTTCACAGAGGGTTTATCAATATTTCATGCTTGCTTGCAAGCTTTTTCTAATACAGTCTACATATGCTATAGTTTAGTAACAATACATACGTTAAGAGTCACGAAAATAAATACTTATTCTATGTGTACCATTATGTTTTTGTTTATAAGACGAAAAATTGTGGCCCAAATTTGCCGCCCCCTAAAATCTGGCGCCCTAGGCTCCAGCCTACTTAGCCTGCTGGTAAATCCGTCACTGATTGTAAGTCGCGTTTAAAAGTTTCTCAGACATGAAAGACGCATAACAGTTGAACTCATTCCAACGTTTGCATAACCGCAAGTGTCAGCTAACGCCGAGAGCGTCTCAACTCACGACATGACGACAGACAAGCGCTGGAGAATAGTTTACTGCGAACTGGACAGTTGACAAATATTGGGCAACATAGATGCACTATTTTTAACACCAGTTATGCTGGGGTATTTGTAAGCCAGTAGTGGCGAGCAATTCATAAATGCAAACACACACTGTCTACAGCTCAGTAATGCATTCAAAACAAATGGGAGAAGTTTTCTATTTTATTATAATCCATTACTAAGTATGGTTCATAGCCTAGTGCACGCCTCTACCTTCCAGCGGATTTAGTAGGCAAGTACCACTAGCATTTTTTTTGGGAATGTCTTCAAAGAAAGGAAAGGTTTTTCGTAACCATACCCTGGTATTGGTCATCGCAGCAAAGCTTCGCAGCAGCACAGCTTTTCAGCAAACTATACCTAGCTCTACCAGTAGGCGGTTCTCCCGGTTAAAATGGGTCGTGGGCCGTGCCCGCCCAGTGTGCGAGGACTTTTATATCCGAGCTATCCATTTGCGCTATATTATTCATCAAAATTGATCTATCGTCTATTCTGTTAGGTCGGTTAAAAAGTCCGTCGCCTTTTATAATGCACTCATAGCTCCCCTCGTCTACCTTCGAGCTAAAAAAAACTTAAAAAAAATACACCGTTAGCGTTGCGTGGCTCAAATGCCTCTCATCTGGTTATTGATCCTATTGCAACCGGATGAGGGGTACACGGTGATAATGGATCTCGTAGAGCGAACTTTCAAAGCATAGACAACAAAGTATCTTAAATAAATGTTTTAGAATTCCGTACCACAAACGTTTCATGGTCAAAATTGTTTTTATGTACCTAAGGTAAAAGCTACGCCATTCAGACATGCAGTCTCCTTATATACTTGGGAGAGGAGATATAGAACTTTAATCTACGACGCTGGGCCAATGCGGGTTGTCGGGCTAAACGGTCGCTATGAGATGATTTAATGATAAGGACCAGTACTGACGTTTTGACTGAGGGGTCCACAGATCCGCATCGTACGGATAAAACGGATTGCAGATTTCTTTGTATACAAAGTCATACAAGTGCATCTTCTGATCTGCATCGTACGGATCGCATCGAACGGATATTTTTATTTAAAATTGAAAATCCGTTTGGTACAATGCGTCCGATACTTGCGATGTGGATCAGTGGACGCGTACCATTAACGTGCAGGCACGCAGATGTACTTTACATAATCCACTCCTGGCAGCTACTGAAAATTTTCGGAATTGAATGAACGCTCTTTTGTAGCTCCCTCTGAATTTTTGGAAATTATATTTACGCGGACGCTTAGGTACTCCCTGATAATATAGCTTTTCCAATGGTTAAAGACTTTTAAAATCGGTCCAGTAATTTCAGAGCGCATAATTCGTATCAAACAAAGAAACGAAATACCAAATCCGTTTTTAGACACGTTACCTAATATACATTAGATATTAATTGTTTTAATAGGTATATCGACGGTAGAAAACGAAATTGTAGTCATCCACAAAAACGAAAGTGTTCATCAGAGCCAAAAAAACGTTTTCAGCAAAAAAAAAATTCATAGTTTGTGGACTACAACAATTTCGCTTTCCGCCGTCGATATGTGTAGATAATATAATACTAGGATGTCGAAAAACTAACAAGGAACTGCTGAACTGTAAGCCATCCGTAGTTTCCAATCGTTTCCCTCGACAGTGCTGACAGCTGGAGGAAGTAATGTTACGCCCAATTTTACATTATGGGCGTGTACAACACAACACAATCAAAGAATTTTGGCCTCCGTGGCTGATATGCGCAGTGGATGTACAAGATAGAGATTCGTCTGTATGTTCGTTATAGAAACAAAAACTACTCGACGGATTTTAACAAAACTTGGTACAATTACTCTTCATACTCCTGGGCAGGTTAGTGTACTTTTCATCACGCTACGATCAATCGGAGCAGAGCAGTGAAGGGAAATGTTTAGAAAACGGGAGAAGTTACTCCATTTTTACAGCGATACTACTGTAAGGGCTGGATTAAAGAGGACAGGTCTAAGGGCAGACTAAGTCGCGGGAGTCCGCTAGTAAATAATATACATCATTATCTCCTTTCCCATATCGTCGGGTAGGCAAAATATGTCAATCTTCTCCATTCGTCTCTATTACTCGTCAACTCATCATTCATCTCTTTATACACATGTCCTCTTTATACACTCCAACCATCTCTTCTTTGGCCTTCCTCTCCTCTTGTATCCTTCCACTTGCAAATTCAACATTTTTTTATTAATATGACTTTCATCCCTCCGCAATACATGTCTATAATTTAGTATGTAATACTATAAGATTTATTTTTTATTTTTAATATAATATTTATGGTTTGTGGTGTATTCAAAACGGAAGTAGATTGCGTGATCGACATTGAATGTGATAAATTATTGTGCAATAATTATACCTACTGATACTGAAGGACAAACATTGAAAAATGTTTATGTTTACAAATCTACTTAGAAAAGGAGAGGTTTAAAATATTTATAAATATGTAGGTATCTACTTATTTCTTTAAAAAATTACAAACCTACTTCAAAACATAAACGTAAGTTAAAAGCGTAAAATAACATAATAAAATTTTGTACCTGCTGATCACTTTGACGGAGGTGCAAACCCGGTGATCTATTAATACAAGTCGTACCTATCATAAAGATTTTTGTTTCTTAGACATTCTTTTTTCTTTTATATGTTTTTTTTCACTTGGGATTGAAAGCTTTGCGTTCATTGGGTTTTGGGACAAAAAAAAAACAAAAAGACGCGTAGAAATCTGGGTTACACAACTTGTACATATATTTTATGTGGCTACACTATTAAACTTTTAAAGCCATTGGTAGAGACAGATGATTAGTTACATTATCGATCTAGACTTCAAGTCTTATGCAATCAAATATTACCACAGTGTAGAAATAGTGCTTAGAGTTACCTCAGTAAATCTATGACCAATCCTTGTAACATTACCGCTACAAGAAATGTAAGTAAAAGAAATACCTACTGTTTCTTTCGCAAATAGTTTAACATCAAATGCCCAAGTAGGTTACATTTTGTGTGGAAACAGACGCTTCTTTTATTTTATTAATTTCTTGTTGTAACTATTGCAAAGTTGTGGTAGGTAATGACAAAAAATATTTTCACAAAACTGTCGGCAAAATCGGTAAGTAGAAATAAATATAGCTATATTATATGTATTTATTTAATTAATACATACCCTAAGTCATAGCTTGTGTTTTAACTACTTAGATAGCTGACGAATATACTTTACATAATACATACGTAGTAGGTATATATAAATAAATAAATATAAGTAAATAATAATACACACATCACAACTTAGCTCCAAAGTAAGCGTAATGCTTGTGTTATGGGTGCTAAGATAGCGGATTATATCATATACCTTATAGTTTATATTCTACATATAAATACATATACTATAAATGTACATTTCGAACTAGACACTGGAAAATGCTCATGCTTTTATCACAAATATTATCTAGCTTAACCCACGGCCATGGATGCTGAATCCTGGGTCACTCTCCACTGTGTCACGGTTTCTTACAGTTATAGCATAAGAAAGAAATAAGTAGAACAACAGGGAAAGGTGATAAAAAGCAACGGGTAAAGTCACGGGGTAAAGCTAAAGTAACAGATAAAAAATTATTATTATTGGATGTAGTTAAAAAGTGTTTATTGTCTCTGCCGTTACTTTACGTTGGCGGCTCTATTAGTGCAAAGGAGATGGTCCAAAATTGTATGGAGCCCACGTCCAGTCATTATACTCTAGTGGAAATAAAGGAAAATATTTTTTACTATTTTTGATTATACAAATCTACGAATTTACTTTAATTCTTTCGAAATTCATTATCTCTCAAGAAATGCAACACTATTATAGGTAATAATGGCGGATTGATGACGTTTTCATTGCAGTAATCGATTTGACGTTTGCTGTCAATTGTTATGTCATAGTTGCTTGAGGGGCGCCATCTTGATATAACTCAAAAACTTGGGTTTAATTTTATTTATTTCTTTTTATTTTTGTTACATTTATTCACTTTAATAAATTTTAATAATATTCTTGTATTTTTTAAATTTTAATGATACGAGGTACAAGAGTGGACCTGAAATGGACCATCTCCTTTCCTTACAATACTTACACGGTCTCCTTTTTTTTAGCTTTTTATAAATTAAATACGGCTATGTTTACGTCCATCAATACGAGATGGCGTTATATTGTAGGCGTCCACGTATCCGCATCGTACGTATCGGACGCGTCGCATCAAACAGATTGTAGTATTCTTTGTATAGAAAGTCATACAAGTGCGTCCACTGATCCGCATAATACGGATCGCACAAATGTAACCTATCAATGAACTGCCTCTCTGTAGTGTTCGGATCACGATTTTCTCGTTTCGAACATTCAAATATTAAGCTTTTCTTTGTTCTTAAATCCTCAATCCGGATTTGGTAAATTAAAGATATTAGACCCCCTTGTTTTGGAGACTACATCGTGCCGTCTTCCCAGTTATTATAATAGGGTAGTTGACACAACAGTTCCCATAATCATCCTAAGCCCGGCTACGACTTAAAGCAGAGTGATGTCCCCTCTCCTATGTGGTGGGAAGCCTGGCCCTAGTAGAGGGTCGTTGGCTGATAATAATAGTGACCTCTAACAGTGGAATTCATAGTCGTTGCAGGGACCCCCCTAAGGGGATTTATTCATCCGCTATGTGTTGAATATAACCCCTACGCGTTTCATAGACAAAAGAGACCCCTCATTTGACAGAAGCTGGCGGCTGACTGCTGAATTACCGATATTTTTCAACCGTCCCCTGGCATTTCTTTTGTTATTACTCGTGATTTATTTTCCTTTTATTTTTTATTTTAAAATGTAGCATTTTTTGTAAAAAAAAACCATTTTGTAAAAAAAAAACCACGATCAACTGAAGCGAAGCTCCACTGCTCCATCATTCAGACATTTGCAATTTTTAACACCAAGAATATGCCAAAGATATCTAGATAGATGCGTTTACCATACAATGTGTTCCGGACGCCATCTTTGTTTCCGTTCGCTTTCTCTGCAATTAAAAGTTGTACGTCTTTTTTGATGACTGCTTTGGCGCCCGCGGTTTTGTCTATATGGTATAAAGACAGGCTTTTTAAATTGCCACAGACAGAGTTGGTTTAGTTATTTTGTTTGGTAGAGATAGTTTTTTTTTTCTTATAATAACCCCTTTGTGAAAAGAAGTTCATAGCAGTCTATATGTGCACTGTACATTAGGGTGACAATGTTTTGACTTTTTAATGATCATCATCAGATATCAATGATAATAATTGATCGAGATTAACATGCTCTCCGAGAGTTTACCCAGCTTCCCAAATCCGAGTTGTAAATTTTTACCGTTTCTTAGAAGACCGACGAGGGCAAGTTGTCAAACCAACTTAATGTTGTATCATTTGTAAAGTCCTTTTTATGAAAAAAGTCCCGCGGCTAAAACCTGAACTAAAATTGACAGCGCCTTACACGAATGACAATGAGCGCCATTAAGACATTAGCACCGCGTCTGGGAGACTTTTTTCATGAAAAGGACTATATCTTAATTCATGGTTTCCAAAGTTATAACTCGTGCGCATTAACTTGACACCTGGCTACCAAACACAACCAAACAAATACAGTACAAAGATCATTCGAGCCAGGTGTCAGGTTACACGCACGAGCTGTAACTGTGAATTGTGATCGCAGTCAATCGTTATTAACTTGTCACAAAAAACAGTTACACAGACGGAATGTACAGAATGTTTTCACGTGTATGTTATAGATGATTGTTACGTCACCGCGCGTGCGATTCGGATCGCAATGCAGTGAGATGAGATTTTATTGTTATTATATCTAACGTAATAACAGTTACGAACAAGTTTAGTTTCGCACCTACTTTGCTCGAAGGTAATTAATTCTTTATTTCTTGTAGGCATAGAGTAACTAGGGGACATAAAGTAGAAATAGGTACTAGTGGCGAAGGATGGACTTTTGACGAAAGAAAGCTGTCCCAAAAAAAAGGGAATTCATACCGCATGATACAAACTCCTGTTTCTCATTCATCCATATTATTATGTATTCAATACAATGAAATGAATATGTAGGCATGTATGGATTTTTATAAGGTATCTCGGCGGGAATCAGCCTCTTCGCGTAAGTTGTTTTTTTATATTCTCTACAAGTTAGCCCTTGACTGCAATCTCACCTGACGAAAGGGATGATGCAATCTAAGATAGAAGCGGGCTAATTTGTTAGAAGTAGTGTGAAATCCACACCCCTCTTGGTTTCTACACGACATCGTACCGGAACGCTAAATCGCTTGGCGGTACGTCTTTATCGGTAGGATGGTAACTAGTGGCCGAAGCCTCCCACCAGCCAGACCTGGACCAATTAGGAAACTTCAATCGGCCCAGCCGAGGATCGAACCCAGGACTTCCGTCTTGTAAATCCACCGCGCATTCCACTGCGTCACAAAGCCGTCAAAAAGTAAGTACCTACAATAAGCTATCCCAAAATAAAATGCTCACTCGTCAACGATAGCTGTCCATTTACTACCAATCATCAAACGTCCCTTATTATGGTGCATTAGAGAAAAAACACACGTTCGTTAAAATTGTACAAACTGAACTGTTCAGTTCGTTTCATCATTTTTTTCGACTGACCATTATACACTTAAACATTCCTTATGTTTCACTCTATTTGATGCAAACCGCATGAAAATCCCCTCAATGAGGTACTGACCTGACGTCAGGTAACATCACGTCGGGGTCACCACTTTGCAGCGGCGTGCACAAGGTTTTAACTAGGGTATTCACTATAGGTAAAATTTGTACGAAATGGAAAATTCCTCGTCCAATACAGATGCCTAATGAATTCTCAGGGTATTGCGTTTATGCATCTATGGAGTGCACGCCACTGCCACTTTGTGAGTGGATAAAGGTGATGGCAAAAGAATACGTGTTTATCGACCTCCGTTTACTGTTCAACTTATTTCATGTTTTACAAAATGCATCAGGTTAAAGTGTTTTCAGATAGCATTGGTACGGTGAGAGTTTGTTTCACTCTTAAAAGTTTACCGCGATTCACGATAATAGTACGTATTATAAACGTCATAAGGCAACTGTCACTGAAACCATGCTATCTGAAAAACACTATAGCAGAGCTAAAGATATGTTCTCAAGTGGTTAGTGTCGACATGTGCATGGGACTTACAAGGGCATTATCAACTTATGGATTAGCTTTTTTTTTTTAATTTATTTTATTGATAAGATATAACAATAATTTAGCATATCGATACTCTCGCCAAACTGTACAGGCAGTTTGTTGGCGAGTTGACGCTCATTATTCTAGTTATTATTTTAAAGTAATTGCTAAATCTAATTTTAATAAGATAATTAAAACTAAGGTAACCTAAGAATTTAATATTATAAAATTGAATAATAAAAATAAAAAATTACAGAAGGTGCAAAACAATTTCTATAAAGTAAATTCGTCAGTGATCGGGTCCCCAAGGAAAACTTTCTTTAATTTCTTCTTGAGGACTCCTTCACTGATGTCCCTTTCTTTTTTGAGCCACTAAATTTTATTATATATTTTGGGCACCATGTAGCCGGTAGTTCTTTCAGCATAGTAGTAGTAGTAGTAGCTACAAGCTAAACATTAGTACGGATACGCTACAGATGGTTTCGAGTTTATCACGAACAGGCAGAATGACTCGGTGGAGGACTATTGTTGTATGTACAGATATCGGAAAGTCAGTGCCGCTAGAAATGTAATACCCTGGGATTATAGTCTGGTGCGCTCGCACCGGTCGAGACCGGGTAACATGATACTGTGGACCAGTGGACTGTGAAACCACACCTTTACCGACAGATTTTTTTTTAATTCTGTACATATTAGCCCTTGACTACAATCTCACCTGGTGTTAAGTGATGATGCCATCTAAGATGGAAGCGGGCTAACTTATTAGGAGGACGAAAATCCACACCCCTTTCGTTTTCTACACGACATCGTATCGGAACACTAAATCGCTGGGCGGTACGTCTTGTCGTCGTTGTTGCAACCAACGTCAGCATGACTAAATACTTTTTTTTTTTTTTTAACGTAAGGGGGCTTTTCCCTATTATTTGGCCTGAGTGAGAGAGTTAAGACTGAGAAAATGCGGGCGTGGATCGAACCTGCAACCTCTCGGTGTTGTTTACACCTCCTTACTGCGTAGCTACGCAGGCGTAGTAATATACTTTCCCTTACGACCAATGTAACGTCAAAATTATAAAGCCTTTAAATTTTTATTAGGTTTGAAAACGTTGGGAGTTAAAAATAAGACGCAATATAAACAAGTGCTAATAGGCTCTGTGCACAAATATCTTGCGCTTGGTTGGACGACACACGGTGTCTACCAAAATATAGGTCCGTGGTATTCTATATTCCTCTTTTTTTCTCTTTTAAAGAGCTTAGCCACTAAAATGGCTATGTAGCTCTTGTAATGCTACTTAAGCTAAAACATTCATTAACTAAAATTAGCTTAAGACTAATGAGTATTACCTGCGTTTATCTAAATTATCTTTTACTATTTTGTACAAAAATTCGTTTTTGCTGGCAGGGTTTCCTAAAACAACATTTATCACAGCATTGTGTTCCTATATACATATAAAAACCTATACCTAACAACGAAAGTAAACCTGTTATGTTTGTATCTTTAATGCATCAATTAAACACAGTTAGAATACCGTTATTTCTAACATGCCAAAATGATTATTTATGGCATGAACTCAATATCTATTTTATTGTTCTTATTCTGTCTTTGTAATAAATTGTTTTTTTTTTTAATAAATCACAGAATACAATCAACAAGCACTTTGATTTCATTCCCATTTCGTGTCCAGTTTAAAACTTACCTTTCGTGCATGTAAATTATATCCAACTAATTCATAATTTCGATTATATCACCTTTCCCCTGCAATTAGTCGTAAAGACTGAGTTTAGAGTAGGTACTACAATAGTCTAGTGGGCAGGGATCGAATCCATGACGATGACCATGAGACCATGAGGTCTTGATGACCATGTTGATGTTGCGTCCGGACCCTTAACAGCGAAGCTATCGAGGTCTAAAATGTTATTATATTTTTTTGGTGGTTTTTTACGTGTATCCCCACCATATGAACTTGGTATGGCCGATGACGTCATTTCAAATAAATAAATAAATATATGACGTCATTGTCTACAACCCGCATTAAGACAGCGTGGTGGTTAAGGGACCTTGCCGTTATGGAATATTCAAATAGTTTGATGAAGATGATAACGTAATTTAGATGCGGATTTGAAAACGATTACCTCATTAACTATCTATGGTATCTAATCTATGGTGGGGGTATTATTGTATTAAGTTCTTAGTGATTGTGTGGACTCGAGTTAATTTTTTCCAGAACATTTTAAAACTAATAGATGGAAATGCGTCGCATCGCGGAATCCATACAAGTGTTAGCTTTCTAAGGTCAGCGAGCACTAGGGTAACCATTGATATTTATTTCTGTTTATTTTGTCTATAAAGTAATAAAAAAAACATTTTAATGTATAAAAATCTATAATAATCTCGTATGAAGAGATTGTCAGTTTGTAGGCGGTAGTATCTGATCTTCGAAAAGATTAGTCCGATTTAGAAAATTATTTTATCAATAGGTATAAAGCTATATCTTTACCGAGAAAGACAGACTATATTTTAACCCCGTATTCCCACAGGAACGCGGGTGAATCTACGTACATAAAACACAAAAAATATTTAAACGTTTGTTATAGACTAAGACATTTTAATTTTAAGATTCACGGAAACAGAATTGCGGGCTTCCGCGTATACCTAGGTTATTAAACAAATAGTTTTCTTACAAAAAAGCTTGACATTTTCAATTAATTGATTTTTAAAAAATTGTGAAAATAAATAATATTTTTAATGCTAAAAGAAATACAGCCAGAATAAAAAATTGAGTAAAAAGTAATTCATAAAGAAAAAAAAACACTTAAACACAAAAATTAGCATTGGGTACGTAGTCTGTTATTTAATTAATGACCAAATGCAACCGACACCACGCTTCAAAAAAAACATTTAATCGGTTTATTTTTGTATAGGTAAATAGTTTTTTGGTTTGGGTTCCAATTAAATTTTTAGTTTAAAATAACACGCAATTTTTTGGATAATTTATCCCGTTTCAGAATAATATGATGGTTACTCTATTTGAGCCAGTGTGTCTGTAGGATTAGCTCCTCTCTTCTAACGGTATCTTTATCCGATCAAAACAAAAAATAAATGAAGGTCAAAGAATGACACGGTTTACGTTTGTTGTACTTGGATACTGCACATTGCACTTTGCTAGTTAATAGCATTCTATAATATCATAAAGCAGACGAGTTGTTAGTATGTTTGTTTAAACGCGCTTATCTCTGAACTACCAGTAGGATTCAAAAAAATCTTTTTAATGGTTTTCATGCTAGCTTATTTAAAAATAACATGAATAGTTTAAAAAACTAAAAAACACGCTTGATACCCATATCATGGGGGTGCATTCCAAATAGCTTGTCCGCCATCTTGGACGTCCGCTATATTGGATTTGAGTCACGTGAAATTTTTTTTCGTATTTTTGACAGCAAACCCTTTCATTTGATATCCATATTATGGGGGTAGATTTTAAATAGCCAGTCCGCCATCTTGGGGAGGCCACCATATTGGATTTGTAATGACGTTTCTTAGCTAGTCATGTATTGTCATCAGAACTCAGAGCGTGTGCAAAATTTCATCCTAATCAAAGACCGGGAAAAAATTAAGATTCCAAGATTTGATTTTCTTATAAAGTTAGTTACATGTGAAGCTAATATTTAAGCGTGTTAATGATTTGTGTTGGATAGCCTATAAAATGAGGAAGTCTATAGGCTATAATATAAAGTTAGACTCAATATGAATATATGTAATGTATATTTCGGTAGTTTATATAGGTACCTAGGCCAGTGAAACTGTGAGGCACAAGTCACAACCACGTCACAACTCACAAAGTCACATAGGTTCGGCCCGCACTGTGATGTCGGCTTATGTTTTTAAAAGGCTTCGACGAGTTATGTCACTAATAACAATAGTATTTTTAAAAGAACAATTCTACAAAGTAAAGTACTAATACCTACGTAATTAACTGTTGAAACAGTAGAATAATGAATAAATATTTACTAACTACTTTTTAACCGTTAACCGCACCTCTTTGGAAAAAAAAAAGAAAAAAAAACATTGTTTATACGGCACACACACACCCACAATACACAGAAGAGACCAAAAAAAGTAATTAAAATAAAGGAACTGAAAATAAAAAGATAGTAAATAAAACCAAAAGAAGATTTGGGTGAACCAAAATGGTCACCACTCAGTATGTGCTATGCTTACCTACCTTTTCCTATTTGTTTATATTTACTGTAGTTTAGAAGAACACAGATTGTCGTAGCGTCTTCGAGATATCTTTCTTATTGTCGTAATTACATAAATAGGCGGGGTTTTGAACCCATGACCTCTGGGTGTAGAGTTCGACCCCTTTACTATGAGGCTGTTGAGGCATCGTCGTCCATAGTGGAGATACCTAAGCACGGGACCAATAAAAGGCAGTTGTCAGCTCTAAGTATAATACAGGCAACACGTGTGAGATCACCGGACGCACGTGCGTCTTACTCCTTACGTATTAGATCCACTCGATGCTTTTGTTAAGAAATTCAATCAAGAAAGTGTACGTTTTTTTATACTACGAGTACCTCATCAACAAAGTAAAATAGAGAGGTCAGGTCGCGGCTAATACAAACTTTGTTGAGTTTGTATTAATCATAATAATCAAACATAAATAAAATTGAAATTTCTGTGATTTCAAAATAAGTATGCTTTTTTAAATTATTGTTTACTCCTGCTAAAACACAACCAAGCCTCTTAGCTATCTTTGTCTGTCTGTCTACAAGTTTCACAGTTAGATAGAAGAGATCATTGAGCATTTGAGCGATATACTCGTATAGGTTACTTTTTCTCCCGGAAAAACATGGGATTTGTAAAATCTGAATTTCACGTGGCCGAAGTCGCGAGCGTTTTTTTTTTAAAGAATATTAGCCATATATTTTTATAATATGACCAATATTCCCATTCCCCTCCAACTAGTCGGAAAGACTGTGCTAGGAATGGGTACGACAATAGACCAACCGGGTGAGGATTGAACCACCACCCCTCGGTGAGATGAGTCCAACCGCTCTTACCGTTGAGCTATTGAGGCTATTGGGCGTTCTCGAATTACTAGTAAGTATAAAACAGTCCGCGTGGTCCTCGGCCCCGAAGGAATACGGGGATTATATATATAATATATATATCTATCTAACACAAAAATATTTTTTTGAAATCAGTAGTTCCTGATATTAGCGCGTTCAAGCAAACAAACGAACTCTTCAGCTTTATAATATTAGTATAGATATAGATTTGCACAGTATCTAATTGTGCAATGCTTGTTTACCGATACCGACGCACCGCATTGTACCTACTCGTAGGTTTGGTATAAATCGGCCGCCACGCCTCCCGAGCGATGCTCTGTTGCAAAATGGACAAACGATATTATAAATTATATCGGTGCGGTACAATTCAGTGAAAATTAGCGTTATTCACTTAGATATAATACGAATGGTACGAAAGTTTTAAAAAATTAAATATGTCTCAACGTGTCTCAAACGATGAAGGAAAAACATCGTGAGGAAACCTGCATACCTGAGAATCTTCTTAATTTTCTAGATGAAGTCTGTCTGTCTGTCGTGGTGGACTATTTTTTTCCTAACCCCTCTCATTCAGAGAGGAGACTCGTGGTCAACAGTGAGCTGAATATGGGTTGTTAATTATAATGATGATGAGGATTCGTAGAGCTCTTTGTGCCAGAACTCGTGCAGGGAAATAGGCAATACTACCGACAAATGACCTGAGAAGTACAGCGTAGAAGGAGATGGTTTCCGAGCCAGGAACAGACAAATACCGTGACAAAACTTGTATTACAATGCTTGAGACTTGAGAGGTATGTTGTATCGAAAACTTAGCAGTTTTCTGTGGTACACCTGGTATTTTGAAGAAAAAAAATAATAAATCGGTTGACCCCCCAGGCCCTTCAATTTCCCGCTAATTTAGACAAAATTATTTACAAAGCATTCAAAATGATGCTTAGAGAAGAGTGTGTCTTTCTGATACCAGCTGACGAATATTCCACCGTTCGCTGTTGAAGAAAACAAAGAGCTTTTCAGCTGACTGTAACGCTATTTGTTTTCTTCAACATACTGCTGGAACAACTAGAAAATGATACACTTAAGCGCCAAGAAATAACCGTAATTATTTATTTTTAGGGTAACTTCAAAGTTCAATTATCCGGACTTTCAATTAACCGACATATGGTCCGTTTAATCGCGTATTCTCTGTATTATTTCTTTAAACGTGAGTATGAAAAGTGTTAGGGTTGGGTAGGGGTAGCTTGGGTAGGTAAGGGTAAGATAAGGTAAGTGTAGGGTGGGAGTATGGTAGAGTAGGCGTAGGACGGGAGTATAATAGGATAGGAATAGGGAATGAGTCAAAGCGAAGCTTGGCCGGGTCCGCTAGTTACTATTATAAAAGGCATGTATTTGGTATAAATTTTGACAATGATAATATAATATAAAAGGGTGATTGGAGACTTGGGTTCAATTCTTTGTCGAGCAACGTTTTTACTGTCAGGTAGTTTTGTCGTGGTGATTGCAATAATCTTTTGTAGTAATCAATCAATCATAAATTGTTAAGTCTGGGTGTGGATAACATGTTGGGCAGGGTAGGTGATTGTTAATGCATTCTTAAATATACCTTTATAACAACACCCAAGATCACAAGTCCTGGGAATTGCTCGAGATGTTTCCTCTACCACAAGATGGTCTACCACTCTGTTGTTTCTACCCGTCGCGTAGGTACAATGTATTAAAATATGATTGAAAGAGTTTGAACATCGCCCATCGCTCGCGCCGCGGTGCGTCGGAAACACAATCGCTCGTGATGTCAATTCATTACCGGCCGTGAGCCGTGAGCCGCTCTCACGACCGACACTTTCACTCGCCTTATGCGATTTTAATGATGATTTAATATTAGCGCCGCGATGAATCAAAACAAACACCACCCATGCCTTACTTGTACTTGTTACATTGAAAACAATTGCGTAATAATAAATGTATTTCGTAATACTTATCTGTACTAATCTACACTAATATGTAGAGGTAAAGTTTGTGAGGTTGTAATGAACCGATTTAGAAAATTAAGCATTAAAAAAGTCCGTGAATGGTTTAATTACAGAACGCCGCGTTATTTGTGAGTGTCATAGGCTATATTTTATTCCCGTATTCCTATTGGAACGGGATCTACGCGGGTGACACCTCGGAGCGTCTGCTCTGCTAGTCAATACTTCTATACTAATATTATAAAGTGGTGAAATTGTGAGGTTATTGTGGATAATCTCTGGATATTTTAAGCCGATTTAAAATATTCTCTTACTAAGAGAAAGCCATGTTATTTGAAAATGTCATATACTACATTTTATCCCCGTATTCCTACAGGAACGGGAACTACGTAAGTGAATTTGCGGGCGTCCTATAATGCTTATATTTTTTCTAATCGAATTTTGTCGACTTAAGGTTTAAGAGCCTATGGAGGCTAGACCTTCGTTATATACATATATGTACGGTACTCACCTGTATCGCTCAGAAACGATGGCATAGTACTCAGAGTTATTTTCTGATATAGTAACAGCCTTGTAAGCGTAATTCGCGTTGGTTGTTTTAACAGGTATTTTTTGTTCAAGGGCTTGTAGTCTATAAGCCCATGCTTCTATTATTATCATAGGTACGAATAATTAGGTATGGCAAGAAACTTTGGAGTTTGAGTTTTTGAACTCCACGATGATGGGATCAGAGTGCCTAGTGGGAGTTTTCAATGTTTTCATACTGTGACGATCGCGTAAACGTAAACGTGAATTTCTAATGAGTTAAAACAGTTGTGCAGTAGTGCCACTAGATGGCGCTCCCATCGATACCGAGAGGTCATCAGATCGATTCCTTCCGGTAGTATTGTCGTACCTAGAGTTTTCAAAACAATTTTTCCAATTTATTGGTTAGGTAAGCATAATAAATATAAAAAATAATTATATTTTTTTTTAATTTGTCTCGCTGCGCTCTCAGCTGCTAAGGTAGACCTAGGCACAGAATACATATGTACAAGTAACCTAGGCTAGGCTAGATTTATTTTCTTTTATCTACATAATAGCTTTCCGGTCTACATCCATTAGTCTCGTGTCAATTATTATGCGCAGTACGGGGTGCGGTGGGGTGAGGGGGGGGGGGGGGAGTACAATGAGTTAGCAGTACCGTTGGTGCTAGTACGCAATTGACACTTTTCCACTAATTGCCGGCTCACCATTAACTGTGTCACATTCGCGGCCCAGTGTCACTTCGTAAGCATTTGTGTCACAAGGCGGGACCCTCATAATGAATGAGTTAGAAAAAAAAAACATCTCTAAACATACTTATGTAATTCGTTCGTTATCAACCCACATTCGGCTCACTGCTGAGTCTCCTCTCAGAATGAGAGGGGTTAGGCCTTAGTCTATCACGCTGGCCCAATGCGGATTGGCAGACTTCCCACACGCAGAGAATTAAGAAAATTCTCTGGTATGCAGGTTTCCTTACGATGTTTTCCTTCACCGTTTGAGACACGTGATATTTAATTTCTTAAAATGCACACACTGAAATGTTGGAGGTGTATGCCCCGGACCGGATTCGAACCCACACCCTCCGGAATCGGAAGCAGAGGTCATATCTGGGCTATCGCAGCTCTCGCTCACTTAAGTAATGCTCATCTATTATTATTTATTTTAACATCCAATTACAAAGCGTATCATCATCATCATTATTGAACAATATTCGTCTCACTGTTGAGCACGAGTCTCCTCTCAGAATGCCATCACACTGGTCCAATGCAGATTGGCAGACTTGACAAACGTTGACAATTAAGAAAAATCTCAGGTATGCAGCTTTCCTGATGTTTTTTGACATGATTGATTCACAATGAGACACGTGAGAATTAGTTTTATTGAAATGCACATAAATGAAAAATTGGTGATGCATGATTGCATGACCTCTTCCTACGATTCCGGAGCGCGTTGGTTCGAATCAGGTCCGGGGCATGCGTTTCCAACTTATCCGTTATGTGCATTTTAAGAAATTAAATATCATGTATCTCAAATGGTGAAGGAATAACATCGTGAGGAAACTTGCATATCTACCCGAGAATTTTCTTAATTCTCTACGTGTGTGAAATCTGGTGAGATTGCTTAGATCTTTTTTTTTATAATGGCAATCGGGTTACGTTATGTCCAAACATCATGGAATAGCTATGGATCTAAGAGCTTGTGGTAAGGCCCCAGTTCTTTCTTCCAAATAAAACAACATAGTCGTAATCGGACGTGCGATCTGCCGGCGTGTCACATCACGTTCTAATCTCGTTCAACGACTGATAGCGTGATAGATACATCATCTGCAGGATTATACGCATCTCACAGCTCGCTATACCTACTCCTACTTCTATTGTGAAATACATTCAAAATATAGACACAACTATCGGACGGCCCAAGGTTTCATACGCGTTGTTCTTGATCCTTAGGGAACACGGGAATAAAATGTAGCCTATGTGATTCGCTGTTTAAGTAGCTTTCCACTTGTGAAAAAATTTGAAAATTAGGTTTGTGATTAAAATGAAAAGTTGATTAAAGTGGGGGAAATATTTTTGTTTGTTTTTCGTTGTCTTTAATTCACACCCATCACGGAAGACTGCAGATATACCGGCAGTGTCTATATATTTCATACCAGAAACATATTAGGAAATTAATATTTTCTGACACGTTTCAGTATTTTTTTGTGTACCTACTCATTGTCAGCTGAACTTCAGCTTCAGAACTGGCCCCCCTAGCTAAGTGGCACGTCGATTCTCTTTCTACGATCGCTAACGCTTCGAAAACTAGACAAATGTATGGGAATGACATTTATCGACAGGTAACGTGATCTGTCACTCCCATACATTTGCTTAGTTTTCGAAGCGTTAGCGATCGTAGAAATAGAATAGACATGCCACTTGGCTAGGCAGGCAGGCCTCCCTCTTTATAGGAGAGAGGATATGGAGCGTAGACCCACCACGCTGCTTCAATATGGATGGGCAGAATGAATGTTTTATGCTCCAAATTATATTATAACACTTATCAGCAGCTACGCAGACCAATCAATTGGTAAACAAGTAAAAACACGTCGAATTTGACCAAAAGCTAATACATGCCATATTACTCGTATCTATATCGTCCAAGGTTGGGCATCGCAGTTGAAACTCTGATTAAATATAATAGATAACGAACAAATGCCATTAATATTTGCAATTATTTCTACATTTTGTGCCTTATTAGAAACAAAAATGCCTAAAGGCATTTCCTAATAATTTGCAATCTCTATCATACGAAAGATCTAAAAAATTACATTAGACTGGGACGTAATGCCACAACCTTATAATGCCAGTTCACGAAGTAAAATTACTGTAATCGTAAACGTAAATGTAGTCATTATTTTGATATTGTAATCATATCCACGTCTATCCTTCCTATACCTTCTTTTAATCCATTTACTATTTTATCAATGAAAGGCGTAGCAAGTAGCAAATAATACATAATACCTACTTACTATGCTTGTTTGCTTACGACATGTTTTGCTAAATTTCAATTGCAAAATAAATATATTATTCATGGTTCATGTTCAGTTCATGGTGACATGCATGTTTAGTTTACCCAGCATAGAATCAAATGATATGAGATTATGAGGATTCCAAACGAAAATGGTTTAAAAATCTCCAATAAGGCTATATAATTAAATAGTACAAATAAGCACTTACATATTTAGTTGAACTTATTCTTCTCACTCGGCAAATTTCCTTCTTCTGAGCTCGCTGGTATTTGTTCGGCTCAGGCACATCGTGGGGTTGGTTTGATGCAGGAAGCTTTTTATCCTCCAACACGAACCAGTCTGTCACTGACCCCCGCCGGGGGCTCTTGGCGCAATCACTAGCACGTTTCACTTCCAAAATTTTAGACAACTCCGCTCTAAAATCTTCACTCACTTTATCCACTTTCGCCACTTGCACTACCTTCGGTGAAGGCAACGTAGTAAAGGAGGAACTCTTTCTTTTCTCTTGAACAGGCTCTTCCTTTGATGTTCTCGTATAGGGTTCACTGTCGCTCAGGTAATTCTCGCTGAACATGTCCACTGTCTTATGGAATTCATCCAACAAGTCCTGAACTGATTCAGTTTTGAGAATATTAATAGATATTCCACTTGACGCAGAAACTGACGCTGTTGTAGACGTTGAACATGAATTGTGGTCTTCTTCTTGTAACCCTTTGAAGCTTTTCAAGCAAACATTCTTGACTTTATCAGAGTAAATGTCAGCGATATACTCTAGACTCTCAACTGAAATATTGTCACCCACAGAATCACTGCTTCCGAAGGCGTACGATAAACTGTTTTTCGTTAATTTGTGTCGCACTTTCTCCTGTCCTTCTTCAATAGCTTTTGGGAGAAATTCAAAGCTTTTACTTCTGGTGTATATGGGGGAGTGAGTCTTCTTGTCCCCCAGTACTCGATTCCGGAATATCCAGAAACGATTGAGCGATTTGTGTTCATGGTCAGTCGGCGGGCTGTGCTTCAGTCCCGGTAGACTGTGATTGATTTCCTTCGCCCTTTCTTCTTCAACGATCGTGTCCCACTTGGGTTTATCGATGCTCTCTCTTCGATCTTTACCGAAAAAACTTTTGCGAAATTTTTCCCGGAAGCTGAAGGATTTCTTTAGGGGCGACTTAGCCTCCTCCTCGTCTGATGAAACCTTTTCCGAGGTCGGTGATGGATAGTCCGGTATGACGGGTAGACAAGCCGATAAGAAGCCAGATGGTTTTGCCTCCACTAGTTCGTTAGATTGTCCTCTGACAGGATAATTTGGAGTAGGTTTGAACCTATCAGGAAGATCGCCGAGTAGACCACGTTCTATGAAGTGCAGATTTTCCGCATTTAGCTTTCTTAGGACGTCGGGCCTCCTGACAATGGGTTTCCTCTCCTTATCCATGGCTACGTCATCACCGACCGATGGTCCGCTTTTGACTGGCATATCACATATCGCGATATCGTTTAACTGATAAGCGGTGATAACAGTTTCTCGACAAGTTTGTTTCCATTTTTGCTCTATCATACGTAGATACGTAGATATGCCGCGCGAATAAACTCATGCACAAGGCATGTATGTCATTTTTTGTATCTCTTAAAAATACTTATCTTATTTGTCGTTTATTGTCTTTATTCGATTATTTTATAAAACAAAAGGTAAGTATCTACAAAAATACTTTGATACGGTTATAGCATAAGACAGGTAATCTGGAGTACTATAGGCATTTTACATGTTAAATAAATAATTTACTTTATTCATAAGGCGTACTCACTGACGCATATTATATTGTGTACATTACAAATACATGTAACTATTAATACATAGCATAGAAAAAAAAACAATTTTTTACTATTATTTTTAACCTAGGGTAAGTTATGTAAAGTTTAATAAGGGCTTTGAATTTAATCTATCAGAAGTGGGATACTTTAGTGTAAATCTGATAAACAACAACAAGAGAAGAATTAAGTTTTATCAAAATGAATACAATATAGTTTATTGAAGTCGAGTGTTACGATGTCGACTAAATGTAGAGATTCTTCTTTATCATACTCTTCCCATTCCTACGGCAAACTTTATAGATTTCATTAATTACCATGTGCTAGGATTAGCTAGGATTAACTAGGATTAGCAGCTAGCTAGGACCCAGAAAAGAATACATTAATTTTTAGGGGATAAACATCCATTAAAATACATTCAGCAAAAATTTTATTGACAAAATCTACAGTAATACCATCAGAGCCGCGGGCAGAAGCTGGTATAGGCCCTAAGTTATAGGGCAAAACACGAACAAATATTTGATCAATAACCACATAACAACTTCAGTACTAACACGTGTTTGTGTTTCCATTTTTTTCGTTATAATAATAATTAATATTGTGCGTAAACTACTAAATATTATCAAAGTATAATTATTATTACGTCATACATTGCACCGTTTGACGGAATCTAACTTGTAGTTTTTGTGACATTTTTGATCAAAATTAATTAACAATTTAAAAAAAAAAACAGTTATATGTTCAACCTACTTTGAAAAATAACGAAGTACGTGACTCTAAATATTTATTGCTCCAGAAGATTCCAATAGATGATGTTTTCTGTTTACTAACAATATCTATCTACCAGATTAATAAACATTTTATAGAAATTCATCATGAACTAATGACCAAATTTTCAACACTAAACGTCTTACTTGAATTATTATTACAGTGAACATTTCGCATTTTCCCACCATTGTGAGGTATAGGTAGGTGATAGTGTAGTGTCAACTCATATGAGTCGAGAATCGAGATAATGGTGTTTTGTTATAAAATTATAACAGATTCTCCGCGCCGCGCCTCGCCGAGAAAGGGATCTCCTGTCACAAGAATTCCTTGTAAGTTATTCTCTGTAAGTCATTAATCTATGGCAAAACCTTCCAAGCATAACGTTTGGAATTTCTTGAAGCGAATCAGAGAAAGACCAGACAAAGCTTTTTTTAAACTGCGAAAGTATTTTCATATTATTGGGAGTTGTAGAACTACAAAACCAACTAACCAACAAAGGTGAAAAAAATAACCAACGAAAGGAATTCAGGATTACCTATTTAAGTTGTTCCTCGTATACTCTTACCTATTATTTAGTACTGTTCTATTCTTTTCTTTAAACGCACATATTTTTAAATAGATTCTCTTCTCTAGAAGTCGTCGAAAGGTCCTATTTAATAAGATGCGTCATATGTCGCACTGTAGCAGGCTTACTTAAAGCTTTGAAGCCTTCAAATGGTTTTTGCGGTATTTTTCCAGTACATAATACCGCATCCAGTTTAGTTGCTTCATTCGACTATGAGACCGACAAAGGCCATGTATGGGACTTGATCCCAGAGCGAGATTGGAGACTGCTTGCGGCCCTCGCGAAGAAGAGAGAAGAAGACGTCGAGAGAGAGAGGCTAGCAGAACAGTTCCAGAAGATGTGGCTCAAAGAGAAGGAGGAGAGAGAAATGGTGATTTTAAATGTTTTGTTTACGAGTAGGTAGTTAGTTAAAATAATTTGCTTAGGTCCTTGCCAATCCTTAGGTGATCAATGGCAATTATGGGGTACCTACCTTTCAGATCGGACCAACAAAAGTTTCATAGAAATTCAGAAAAGGGATGTTGAGTTGATACCTTTTGTTCAAAAAACCGAGATTAAGGGTCGACCTACATATTCAAAAAAACGGTGGCCAGCATAGATTTAAAAGTAGGTAAGTACAGAATGGTGGCCAGTTAGTGACAAAGACAGGGATCGATGACTTCACTATGCTTTTTCGAAGGGCCTACCTAATCAATCATGAATTTCAGATATCAATCGTCATCATTACTTGGAAGCATACGGTGACGGAGGAATAAGTTGTTGAGTTGAATTCTAAAGTAAAATCAATTTATAGCCAATAATAATCAATAACTCTTTGCATTCCAGGTAGAAGCGGAAAGTTCGGAACAGTACAAAAAATATCTCCATCAGAAACGGTGCCAGGAACGGAACTTTCACGAATACAAGCGTATGATGAGGATCGCTGAGCAGCAGGCCAAGGCCGGTCAGCTGATGGATTGTATCCGGTACAAGGAGCAGAGGACTGCGGATGTGCTGGCCTGGAGGGAAGACAAGAAGGTAGGCTAGTTTTAATACACACTTTAGATAGGTACCTAATTTCTAAGGGCACAGGGTTTTTAGGTCTCTGGATGCCCTCGGAGATGGTAACCTAGACGAGATATAATAAGCCCATTATATCTCACTTTTCGGTATCAATGACGCAGATGTACATTTTTGCCTGTAAATCTAACTTCATATACGAGTACCTGAGGAAATTTTGAAAATAGGAAATAATCTGTCTCGTCGATACTCCTAACACTCCCGTGCTACAAAAAGCATGTTGAATCGTCCTTCTTGCTCATTCATTATTAACATCTTACATGTAATGGTATACGAGTTTAATCTTGCTCGCCAATCTGCATTGGAGCAGCCTGGGTGGGTCTAAAGCTCCATATCTATTTTCCTTTAAGAAAGGAGGCAATACATCGTTCCAGAATAGCCCTTCTGACTGTTCTGTAACGATGTATTGCATATCTCGCAAGTGCGAGTTTGAATTCACCTTTGTATCTCTCTGTTTAATACGATACTATACAAAGAAAATGTTTCGAGTTTACCTCTTCGTTCGTTCGTTACAGAATAGCAGGAGCACTGCTGGCAATAAAGTGGATTGTTAAAATGGATTGTTATTGATATATTGGTTGAACTTTTACGTTTATCTCTGCCCTAAAAATCTCAACTGACATAGGATCTTAACATATCTAAGCCCAAGACTCACACTTGTAGAACATAAGTGCGTATTAGTGTGTATAAAAAATAAGCTGCAGCCGATGACGTAAATTATGGTCTCCAGATCTCAGACACAATAGGCAAGTTAGTGGACGAAGAGGCGCGCGCGGCGCTGGCGACTCAGAAGCGGCTGGCGCGCGGCGCCGCGCTCCAGTGCTGCCGGCAGCTGGCGCTGGTGGATGCACTGCGGAGAGCTGATGAAGCCGACAAGAGACGCAGCGCCATGCTGAGAGATGCTTCACAGGTGATTGCTGATAACAGCCACGGATCTATGTTTCTTTGAACCTCAACAATTGCTTGAAAATATCGCACCTTCTGTTCACCATTTTATTTTGAGACAGGTAGTTTGTTTATTTTTGGATGTCTATGTTTAGATCTGTCTTATCTGTGGCAGTCGTAAGGTTAGACATAAGTTTGTCAGTAAACAGTTGATAAGACAGCGTTGGTGTGGTATCTAAAACTGAAGGTACGTTCTAACGGGACGTGCCTTCAGAGTGCGTTTTGGGAGTTTCCAATGTTTTCATACGATGGCGTAAACGTAAACGTGTATATAAATGGAATTGAAGCAGTTCTGCAAAAATGCCACTAGATGGCGCTGTTTCAATTACTTACAATTTCGCGTTCACGTTACGCGACCGTCCGTATGAAAACTGCCACTAGGCACTCAGTTTATAAACTTGCTTGGTTTGTTAACTCCGCTATACATTCAAAGTCACACAAATATTTTCTAGTGAATTTTATGAGGCGTAGGTAACCTACACATATTTTGTATTTTCATTTTTTTAATTGTCAAAAAGGTGTCGCTTGCCGCCGCCCCCTTTCGAATGTAGCTCTTTGGTAATTGCACCCTTTACCCCCACATTGCTAAGCCACCACCCAGGATCCTGTACCGGAAAGTCCGTTTAAATAAATCATGTTTATTTTGCTCCTCAGCGCCTAGCCATCACCAACGCGTTGACGTGCTGGGAGACGTCCATCATACGGCAGGAGGTGTCGGCGGCGCAGGCAGCGCGGCGCGCCGCCATCGCCGCGCACAACGCCATGAAGGACGCGCGCAGCGTGCGCATACACCGGACGCGGGAGCTGCGCGCGCGCCGCGCCCGCCGCGTCGCCGCCGTCACGGCGCTCATGAGGGACGCCGTCAAAACGGGCAGATAGAATAATAATTCCTTAATTTAATGTATTTATTTATTTAATTTAAAAACAACAAATGCGTAAATATGTAATATGTATTGTGCACCATCACGAATACCTCATTGAATATAAGTTGGCCTATCAAAGCCGTTTTATTGACACGCTTTATTTTTTAATGGGGATGATGACTAGGTTTGAATATATTGATTTTTATGATACATTCGGGTAAATAAGGTCAATGTTAACTCATTTATACATAAAAAGCAAAGATTGACTAGATATTTGCAAAATAAATAAGATTTTCAATATCCATTAAAAATCTTTTATCGTTATTAGATGAAAATTCATACAGTTTTAGCTTCCTTACATTAAATGTGACATTTTTTAATAAATGAACTATAAAGACAAACGCAGAAATAACAAAGATATTAGTAGTTTTGTTTAAACGCCCATACAAATCTAACGATCATGAATTGCCTACGACGTCATAAGATCGTAGGTACCATTTTGTATGGGGCGTTTTTCAGGGATCCACTGCGGCGCCGCAAATCTGACCCTTTAAATCCCTGTAGCTCCGAAAGTAATGATCGCAGATACCCTGTTACTTTTACAAAATTGCTTTACTAATAGTATACTCTTAATTTATATACAATTTAAAAAACTGTCATCAACCCTATTCTTTCCAAGTTAACCCTTGTCAACAATCTCACCAGTGTTGTGATTTACAAGACTGAGGTCCACCACACCGCGCATACCACTGCGCCACGGAGTTCGTCAAAAGACAATGCAAATTGCTTGCTATTTTGATTTATTCTCTGTGGTTTTTTTATGCATTTTATTTACTTCTAACACTTAAACATTATAACAATTAATAAAACTATGAAGATCAGCCAACGAGGTAGATCGCCGCCATCACCGCGCAAAAGAATGACGCCATCAAAACGTGTAGATACAGATAGAATACAAACAAATTAAATTAATTAAGGTATTTATTGATTACTTAATTTAAAAATAAGAAATATTCGTAATTAAGTAACTGGTCCGACGTATTCATACATACAAGCCGTAAAATGTCTCATTATCTACCCATCTGAGCCATCCAACTGTTCTACACTCCTCGTGGCGGCCGTGAGAGTCGCTTTGGCCTTCTTGTACTGACGCAGCACTGCCTCCGCCCCGGACAGCAGGGCGGCGGCGCGCCCCGGGGCGGACGGGGCGGGGGCGGCGGAGCGGGCGGCGCCTACCTGCGACTGAGTGATCGTCCTCCACCGGACGGTGATGGAACCAGTTGAGGTATATGAGAAGTTGGTGTTCTGATAATGTAAAAAAAGTATACAGTTTTAGCAGACTCAGGGGCCTTAGCCAAGTGACACGTCGATTCTCTTTCTACAAACGCTAACGCTTCGACAACCAACAAAATGTATGGAAATGACAGATCCGTTTGACAACTTGATCACGTGACGTGTCGATAGTGAATGTCATTCCCATACATTTTTTAATTTTCGAAGCGTTAGCGTTTGTAGAAGAGAATCAACGTGCCACATGGCTACAGTCACAGAAGTGGATTACAAAAATGAAAAAACTAATGTCAAGCAATGGTTATGATTCTTAATATTTGTCAGGACAACTTAATTAAGTCAAACAAACTGTAACCAAAACAATACCTGAGAATGGCAAAGAATAACCTTTAGTGGAGTCACGAACTTGTGATCGTTGTATGTAGGGTTAAAGACGCCTTCGACAGTTAACTAACACTCCCCTTTTTGACTCAAGTCAGTCTTCCCCGCCTCCGCAGGAGTCACGAACTTGTGATCGTTGTACGTAGGGTTAAAGACGCCTTAGACAGTTAACTAACACTCCCCTTTTTGACTCAAGTCAGTCTTCCCCGCCTATCCCAAAATCACAAAACAATCGCTAATTGTATGGGCCCAAATACTGAACTTGATAGAAAAAAAATTAGGAGACTGCCAGAAGCTCCGACATTGCAAAGAGTCGCAAAGCTGAAGTGGCAATAGGCGGGGTAACAATTCGCAGAGCCGAAACCTTCAATGGCGACCCCTTCCGTTCATGAAGTTGTTCAACCCCAAGATGTATGCGGCTCAATACCATGGTGTTTGAACCTTAAGGACGTCTGTGTCGACGTTCATCGGCTGATAATGATAATGACACATTTTACTTATTTAATACGAAAAAATTGTAAAAGACTCAACTCACGTGCAATTGAGGATTGGCCAACACGTCCAAATCTTTGATCAAATGACATCCCCCCACAAAGAAGCGTCGATTGTTTGCCTTCACTGCGTCCAATTCTTGCGGGCGTACGCAGGACAGACGCCGCTCGTGTTCTTCGGGCTCCAAGGTGAGGGGGAGGTAGCTGTAGCCCTCGGTGCGGTGGCGGCCCCACCAGTCCACCGATATTGCTTCTAGAAAGATCTTTAGGGAACCAGGATCTGAAAGAATATGTGTTTAGGTCTTTACTTGATTTTAGGACACTTCTATTATCACTAATGGACGCCCGCGACTTTAGTTTTTCACAAATCCCGCGAGAATCGTAGATTTTTTCGGGATAAAAAATTGCCTATATGTTAATCCAGATTATAATCTATGTCTACTTCAAATTTTAGGTAATTCGGTTCAGTAGCCGAGGCGTGAAAGAGTAACAAAAAATCATACCATCAAAATCAACAGGTTTTCGCAAATCTCAGAAATCCATGGATATTTTCAGATTAAAAATAGCCTATGTTAATCCAGAGTAAAATCTATTTCCATTCCAAATTTCAGCCAAATCGCTTCACTAGCGGCGTTATAAAGTAACAAACTTTCGCATTTATAATATTAGGTTAGTCATCATGTTTGTCTATTTTCAATGGCCCACTGCACTGGGCATACTTCCTTCTAAAAGAAAGGGCAATTTAGGGAGGCAAGTATTGACCCATCAAGCTGCGCCAATGCGTGATGGCGAGTGATAACTCTGTAAAGACAATTACGATGACGACGGCCTCCATAGCGCAGTGGTAGGCGCAGTGGATTTACAAGACGGAGTTTCTGGGTTCGATCCCCGGCTGAGTTGGTTGAAGTTTTCTTCATTGGTCCAGGTCTGGCTGGTGGGAACCTTCGGCCGTGGGTAGTTATCACCTTACGACAAAGACGTACCGCCAAGCGATTTTAGCGTTCCGGTACAACGTCGTGTAGAAACCGAAAGGGGTGTGGATTTTCATCCTCCTCCTAACAAGATAGCCCGCTTGCATCATCACTTACCATCTAGTCAAGGGCTAACTTGTAAATGAAAAAAAAAACTACCAGTGGTTGGTGATAATAGCCGAGACTGTCCAAACCAAATGACTAAAGCAATGGTTGCAACATTTTGCAAATTTTATAATTATAACTTGTTGTATAGTCTTTGCAACAAGTTATAATTATAAATTTTGCCTCACCAGTATCTCACCAGTTCCAGTGGCACTCTCTAGCTGTAACTCCAGGCAGTGTCCGTATGTCCACTGGTAGTGGTCATCTGTGGTCAAACATTTGCTTGTGTGAGTCCGACCGTGCAGATCTCCTGTACATTGCAGATCATCTGGAATCTATCACAGAACTACTGGAATCTATCACAGAACTAATATCAATTTTAGACACTGGAAATATGGCATGAATCTTAACTATCTACGATATTGGACATTTCAGCATTTAAGTGTGTATGCGAAAGTGAGCCGATGGACGATATTACAATTATCACCATTAATTCATAGCCTGACGTTTCAAAACTGTTTGTAAACTAAACCTACTAGAAATAAATTAATTTTGATTTTGGTACAACTTAAATTAAAAAAAAATAGTGTGTCGAGACGCTCGACGGAAGTGATAACATAAACCTGCTGCCGTATGTGAGAGAAAGGGTAGGCCAGAGTGGTGTCGTAACGCGTTACGTTAAGAAGCGGTTTACCCCCCTATGAAAAATAATCACTTCGTGCTCGTCGGTTTTTTGCGGAGATTAGCAAATAAACAATTTTACACTATTCATGACGGCTTGACCCATTTAAACATGGTTTAACTTGACCCGTTTGGTGTAAAAGAAAAATTGCATAAAATTTTTAGGTGCCACGATGTCAAGTCAACTTACCTTTATGTGAAACTCTATGTACAAGTTGTCCATATCGAAATCCACCGCCGAAACTATCTCGAATGTCACAAATACGTTCTTCCGTCCGAGAGATGGCGTCACAAACGATAGCAGCTTCTTTTGCTCTTTCTCCCATTTCTTTAGAAGACTATTTAACTGTAATAAACAGAAAATAATATAATAAACAACTTTAATTTGCTATTTATCACAAAAATTCTTACCTAAAATATAATCAAAAAGGCTAGGTCATTTCACTGAAACTGGAAACATAATAATGAAAATAAATTTGATTAATAGGTAAGTTTAGAATAATTATAAATATGGTTAATATATTTTAAATAACATTTTATAAGCAAACCATACATAATATTAATATAAGTAAGTTATGAAATGTCATGAGTTTTCTACCTTCATTTCTAATTTATTTGTTGGTAAACAGTACTCATCAAAAAAGGCTGTAGTATAATTACAATTGAATATAGAGTTTAACACACAGTCCAGTTAGGTAGGTCCAAATTCGAGAAAGATGTGAAACGCCGTTTTCAGCCCAGCTAAGACAGCGTTTGGGAAACGCTGGAAGAGTGTGGAAAAGTGCCTAAAGACGAATCCAAAGTGATCCGAGACTTGGTCGCTAACTATAGGCCTTATTAGAAGGCTCAAAGTCACTCATCAGGCGATGGAGCGAGCTATACTTGGAATTTCTCTGCGTGATCTAATCAGAGATTAGGAGATCCGCAGACGAACCAAAGCCATTGACATAGCTCAGCGAGTCGCGAAGCTTAGGTGGCAATGGGCAGGCCACATAGTTTGAAGAGCCGATGGACGTTGGAAGGTGCTGGAATGGCGACCCCGCACCGGAAAGCGCAGTGTTGGTCGACTTCCCACTAGATGGACCAAGGATATCAAGCGGGTTGCAGGGAGCCGCTAGATGCTGGCGGCTCGAGACCATTGTGCTTGGAAGTCTATGCAAGAAGCCTATGTCCAGCAGTGTACTGTGTACGTCCATCGGCTGATAATGATAATGATGATGATTATGATTGAGTTTAATACCTAATTATTACGCAACACATACCTAAGGTATTACTATAACTTACCAACTCCACTAACTCTGTCTCAATCTCCTCTCTAAAATCAATCTCCACTCCATACTCAATCTCTGGCTGGTTTTCTACAGAGTACGCGTTGTACTCTATGTTGTTGATGTTTGGGGTCACTATGAGATAGTTTTGTGATACATTATGAAATAGTGAGACTAGCACATGTTCCTCTTTGTACAGAATTTGTGAATCCCTGTAGATTGAGATTTAACAACACATTAGTTTAATTAAACACAGAAAACAAATATTTGATACTAAATATCTTTTATCTAGATACTTTACTCATTGTACTGCGAACAATCCAGCACAATATGCATAGATATCCATCGATCTTCATCTAAAGACATGTTATCTTCACTTCTGAATAAACGCTTCATTGAACTGGATACTTCACTGTTGCCAACGTCTTCCAAGTTCAAACGGTTAAAGCAGTCGCTTAGACGGACCATAGAGTGTTCAACTTTTTTTTTACATCCTACAGGCAAAGGTAACTGGTAATCTTCGTGGATATAAGTAAAAACTTTTTTATGTCCGTAATTATCGAGTCCTTTGATCATATCATGGTATTTTAATTCTATTTCTGAATTGCAGTTGTATAAATCAGAATACCTATGCCATTCCCATTTGCTGAAAACTTTATTTTGCCAGCGGAAATTATGTTCTTCTGTTGTAACATTGTCTAATATGTGCAGATTTTCTTCACACGTTTTATCTCGGTAGTCCTCAAAAGTTGGTAGTGCTAATATACTTTCTTTAGATTTCATCTTAATCCTGGAAGTTTTATGCGGGATTTGTGTTAAGCCCAGAAATAAATGACGATGTCTTGTTAAGGACTTGAAATTAAATTGAAAATAAAAATAACTACTAATTATAATCTACTTATAATTTAAAAATAATTCGCTAAGTGTGCTGCCAAGCGCAATATCTCGAGAACGGCTGAACCGATTTTGCTAATTCTTTTTTTCAAAATATTTGTGTGATGAGCATGGGTGCTTTCCAGTTTCTATGTGTAACTATACATTAATTATATAAGTTTTAAAATAAAATCAGCTATCTTAGCATACTTAACAAAGGCACAGTACGCTTACTTTGGGGTCTAGGTAGCGAGGATTGAATTGTTTAAGTATAGTTATTACCTACTAGCGGACCTGGTCAAGCTTCGCTTTGACTTAAGTGCAATTCTTCCCTATCTCTACCCTACTTTTACCCCTACCCTTAAGATCTATAATTGTCTGTTAAACGTTTGTATGGGAAATAGAAAAGGGTTGTTTTTATGGTTTTCCCGGCAATTAATCTAATTTTTCGCACCTTTTAAATCTTCTCTATACCTCCACAAAACTTTCAAGAGAAAGATGATAATTCCGTTCAGCTGTTCTCGAGTTTTAGCGAGACTAACGAACAGCAATTCATTTTTATATAGGTATAGATAGATAGAAAGATTTATTGAATAATTTAAGTAAATTATAATATTTAAATCTTTAATTTAACTACTTACTTGATAGATAAGTCCTCCAAGGGTAACTTGGGCCAATGGACTCCAGCAAACTTGTTGCAAATAAATTCACTCATTGCGCAAATTGTAATTCTTACTTTATCTACCTACATATATTTTATATCCGACCTACTTACTTAATTACTTAAATTAACTAAATCTCATGATATTTTATATCATAAGAGTAAATTAATAATTTAAATGGTATTAAATTAACAAACGTTGAACTTCAACAGAAAAACAAAAACAAGTGATTGTATTGTATATCTGTTGCTATGGTTACGACCAGAGATTAATGTCATTTTTCTTTGCTGAGACAAAAATTAGATTTTATGTGCTTAGACCATTGTTGCATATTCATGAGGACTAGTAAATAGTCCAAAGAGTAAATTAATATATAAATAGATAAATAGCAACATACCTACGCAAATGTAATCGATACAAGCCGATAAATATTTTTAATTTTATCGATATGTAGGTACAAGTATTAAAGAGCCGGCAATAAACTTAATATCTTTTAAAACCAACAGTTGCTCTTTTAAAGTCATCTTGCTTTACAAAGTTTAGTTTAATATCATTACACGAAATAATAAAATGTACGTCTTGTGTGAAAATGAAAGCCGATCCAATTGCCTCCAAGTATTTCTGTCTATACTAATTATAAGAATAGGCATGATTTGTGCGTTTGTTTGTTTGTAGCGAATAGGCCGGTTTAGTTTATTATATAGGTATATTAATATTAGGAAACGACTGTTAGATTTATAGTTTCAATTTTTACGGTTGTAGTTAAACTGAAACTGAATAATTAATATTTTGTACTGCGATTGGGCGTGCTCACACGCACGCAGAGATAAAGACAGAAACGTAGACGGGATTATCGCTCTAAAGATAGACTTCTGTCTTCTTACTGTGCCTATCTGTATTTTGTTGTTACGCACTTTGCAATATAGACTAGTGTTACAAGTTACTCGATTACGGGTGGTATTAACATTCATTATTTATTTTATTGTGTGGTATCAGTGTTGGTATAAATAAGAGGGTATTTGACAACTTCAGCTCAGTTGTTTGTTAGGCAGCGTGGTGGCCGTCACGCTGACAGTCGCGTTAGTGATTTTGTACAATAATGTTTTGTGTTGTAACTGTTGATGATAAATTATTTAGTGTTGTAATGGAGAACATAGCGGATTTATGCATTCTGAAAGGATCCTGTGTTTCCTCTGCCACAAAATAATGGAGCAAGTGTCAGGGCTACAACAGGGCAAAAATTATAATATATAAATTATATATACATATACCTATATAATATAATAAATTATACTTTATTTTTATTTTTGTAATTCAGTTGTACCTACCTACTTTTATTTCATGTTATGCTAGATTTTTTCTTGTATAAGTATCAAATATGCTTGATGCAGTTAAAAATTTAAAATATATTTTGATTTGTATTTTTATTTTATTTACCCAGACGGTAACACAAAGTTATAAACGAGTACATAAACAGATCGTTTTTAACAAAAACTCAAAGATGTATTTTAAAATTAACACTTTTTTACATTTATACACAATATAAGTACTTATAAATATATTTTTTATGATAAAATCCTCCATCCTAGTACCCATAAAACAAGCCTTACGCTTACTTTAGGGCTAAGTAGTTATGTGTGTATTGTATTTTAATATATTATTATTATTATTAAATATTTATAAATAATATTAGTGTTGTTATTACCAGACACATGCACGATGAATAAATTGACACATACTCATACATGGGTAGGTACTACCTATAAGATTTCACTCATTGTGGTTTTTCATAGATTTAATATACAAAAAGTGTGGGTATTTTTACTTATTATATTTTTTATTTGTATTGCATACATGTATTTTACTAAAAACCGATCTTCTGGAATACATATAACTAATATAAATAGTAAATCAAGCATAAAATTGTTATTTTTAATGGCATGGTAAATGGATATCACACAGGGACAGTGTTTTTGACAACAATTTTAACCTTGATGTAATAACTATAAGGGAATTCAACACTTTAGCTATTCAAATTCGTAACAGAAGCTGGATGTTTTTTTTTTAATAATTAAAACCGCTCTTAAGCCCAACATGTGGATCTATTTCTTGCTAGCTAAGTTGGCTAAGAGCTATTTGCTTGTGCATTTTAAGTGTACTTGCCTAGAAAATGCCTATTCACTCTTGCTTTGGGGATGGAGATGTTTTATCTAAATGTGACAGAAAACGCACTATAAGGGCATACAAAACTTTAGCTGTTTAAATTAGGTCTTGTTCCTCTTTCTTTAATCTAATCTATTAATCTTTGTCCTGAGTGTTTTTGACAACAATTAAAGCCTTCAAGCTTGAAGTGTAGATCATGACACACCACACATTGTTTCCTTTTACAAGTTATGTGTGCTTGCCTAGAAAATGCCTTTTCATTCTTGCTTTAGAAAAGGAGATGTTTAATCTAAATGTGACAGAAAATCCACTATAATGTTACAAATAATATAGCATTACTGTTCAAATTAGGAACAGAAGCAAAATATATGTCTTTAGACAGTGTTTTGAGAACAATTTAAGGCCAAGCTTTAAGCTTGATGTGTGGATCATGACACACCACACATTGTTTCCTTTTACAAGTTATGTGTGCTTGCCTAGAAAATACCTATTCACTCTTGCTTTGGGGAAGGAGATGTTTAATCTAAATGTGACAGAAAATGCATGAAGCAAAATATATGTCCTTAGACAGTGTTTTGAGAACAATTTAAACCTGAGCTTTCAAGCTCGTGTGGATCATGACACACTATGCTTTGTTTCCTTGTGCACCTTAAGAGTGCCGCGTTGAGTGAAACTCTTTTCACATACATCACACTGGTATGGTTTCTCTCCTGTGTGTGTTCTTATGTGTTTGTCCACATCCCCCTTGGTGGAGAATTTCTTGCCGCACGCGTCTAGTGGACACGCATAGTTCTTGTTGTGCAGTCTGTTGTGTAGGTATAACTTTTTCCATTTGTCGAATTTCTTTGAACATACCTGGAATATTATAGAGACATTGTAAATCAATAAATTCTCTGTACTATAATAATATAAAATCTGTACTATAATATTATAAAGACGAGCGATTTGATTGTTTGTTTGCATTGAATTAGCTCTCAAAATACTGGACCAATTTGAAAAATTCCACCACTGGAAAGCAAGATACAGGGAAACGTAACTCAAGTGATATAGTGTTCAATATAGAAAACAGTCAATAGTACGAATAGGGTAGATTTCTTCAAGGTTAGGTTACTACAATCTTAGAGAGTATCGTCGCATAATAACAGGTGTGATTGCAACTATGGGCTGTAACTTGAATTTGAATAACTTACTTCTTCTACCTGCTTTTTCACACTGAATGCTGTATTATTTATGTAATTTATTATTATTTGGGAACATTTTCTCGTTATTATTGTTAGCCCGCGTCACCATATGGCTCTACGGAAGACTAGCACTACACTGGCGGATCAACTACAGACGCAAATGCTGAGGTGTAGACCACTTCCGGCCATGGTACCATCACACAAATTTTCTTTTCTTTTTGGTAACTTTATTTTAATTATTGTTTTATGGTGTCTTTTCATGTATTGTGCGTGTCACAAAAACTAATTTTTTCTCTCTTTCCAATTAAAAAAAAATAATAATAGGGTAGATAAGGCCCAAAACATTTGATTACTTACATTACATTTATACTCAGTATTGCCATCATCACGATTTAATCTTTTTATAATTTCTGGCTTTTGTGAGCTGTCAGGTAGACTGTCTACTGCTTTATTCTGCAATATTGACTCCTGGAAACATAGATAATATTATATAGTTATTGTTAACAATCAATCAATCAATACTCTACTATACCAAGTAACTAACTACCTAACTCTACTCTTGACCCCTAGTAAACCTAAAAGTAGTCCTAAAAGTAGTGTGTACAAGCATGTTTCTCAATAAAGTCCTCTATCTCCAAGTGTAGGTCCCATTAAAACGATTTTTTTTTTTTAAATTTTTTGTTTGGTATTGTGCAATATTTTACATTTGTCTGCAACTATAAAACTTACTTTTTCCTTCCTCTGTACTTTTTTCTGGATTTAGCATGTGTAAAGAAAAAAACATTTAATAGGCTAACTATTTAATGAATGATTAAATTTAAATAAATTCTATAGTATTAAAATTATTTTGATTAATTTAGGAATCATTGCCACTGACCTCTGGCACTGAAGACTCGAAAAGGTCAGTTCTCACTGTCAGAAACTTGTCAATGACAGAGCTTTTCTCGGGTGACGACTTTTGTTTGTCAGAAATGGTGCTGGACACTGGTTCCTTAGTTCCTTGCTCCTAGAATTAACAAATATATTTCATTGATTACTAGCAGAACCATGTACCCGTGGGAATAGGCGGGTAAAATATAGCCTTTGTTACTCCCTGATAAAATAGCTTTCCACTGGTGAATGAATTTTTCAAATCAGTCTAGAAACTTCAGAGCAATGTAAACATACAAACAATAAAATTATTCTTCTTTATATCATTAATAATATACTTAATGATATAAAGAAGAATAATTTCATTAAATTTTTGATGTTATTCAATTTTTGATTTTATTCAAGTTGCTGATGATCTAATCTAAACCAGCCATTCAATATTCAAATTTTTTGAATAAGCATACTCAAATCATTTACATTTGATGTTATGTTAAACTCAAAATTCATATAATATCCAATTATTAACCAACTTCAATAAAAGGAGGAGGTTTCTCATGATTTCATCATTCAACCGTATATATATATTTTTAAATATTACACTTTCTGCAACATAAACAACTATAACTCTTTTTTACATAAATTTAGGTTTATGCTTTTACAGCTTCAAGGGACTGTAGACTTATATAGAGAGTATATGGTTTAAATATAACTATTCAATGTGTTTCCGAGATAAAGGGTCAGGCTTCTGCCTGACCCTTTATCTCGGAAACACATAATATTATAAGTTTTATACCTCTGTTCTATCTGTATCTTCATCACTAAACAATGCCAGGAGATGATGTTCATTTCTTTTAGCAATTATTCTGAGTTGTGTTGCCTTATTCACAATTCTCAAACAACTTTTACATATTCTCTGTGGCAAATTGTCTGACAGCGACACCTAGAACAAGACAAAAGAGTAATATAGTGGTGCATCTGGATATTTTTTTTTTTTTATTCTTTACAAGTTAGCCCTTGACTACAATCTCACCTGATGGTAAGTGATGATGCAGTCTAAGATGGAAGCGGGCTAACTTAGTAGGAGGAGGATGAAAATTTTTGTTTTCTACACGGCATCATATCGGAAAGCTAAGTCGCTTGGCGGTACGTCTTTGCCGGTAGGGTGGTAACTAGCCACGGCCGAAGCCTCCCACCAGCCAGACCTGGACACATTAAGAAAATCTCAATCTGCCCAGCCGGGGCTCGAACCCAGGACCTCCGTCTTGTAAATCCACACATACCACTGCGCCATGGAGGCCGTCAAAATGTGATAAGCTATTGAGCCTTTAAAAGCCATGCAATGTTTAGTACCAAAAGGTCATGTAGCACAGTGGGTTGACAGCCATGGATACCCAAACATGGAAAATATTTGTGTGGTGACCATAAGTTTTTTCAATGTCTGGGTATTTACATATTATGTAAGTATTTATATGTAGATATATATGTATTTTTTTTATTAATTTAAATTACTCATCAATCATAATCAAGCCCAGTTTGCAGCAGTGCTCATGCTGAAGTAGCAATTTTATGGCTTGCTAATATAGCTGTGTTGTCAGCAAATGTTGCTGTTATATTTAATAGAGTTGGTAGTTCTGCTGTGTATTGTACATAGAGTAGGCCCTAGAGTTACTTGATTTTATTGTGGCTTTCTATTGGTAAAAGAATTTTAAAAATCAGTTTTGATCTGCACTGGCTGGAATATTGTCATACCCACTCCTACACAGTCTTTGCAGAAAAGTTGAAGTTTTTTTTTTAAATAATAAGTTTATTTACTTACCTTAACTCCAGTACAACTGTGTATGTCTTCTGGTAAACCATCTCTCTCAAATATGTCGCAGTGCCCGCGTTCCTCTAAACACAATCTACATATTTCGTAAAACATTATACTTGTTTTTTTCTGTTCCATGGCTTTAACTTTTGAGCATTAAATTAATAAACACCTTTTTTAACGTTCTTTACAAATGAGATTTCTATAAAGCATAATTTAATACTACTATAGATTAGTGCTTTTAAGTTATAAATATTTAAAATGCCATCGTTAAGTTAAATAATATGTAAATAAGTAGTATTATTAAATATTTATATTTATCACTTATTAATATTTTTATTTACTAATTTTTATTTTATTTTTTCTTTAGTATTAGTAAAAAACAAACATGTTGGACATGTGTCAACTGTCAATTGTCATTTGTCATGTTTCATGTGTCGACAACTCGATAAAAATTAAAAATCGATTTTGGATCCATTAGTCTGTGATTTGTTTTCTACTTTCCAAAAATTAACAAAAAACTGATAATCGTACATCGATGAAATTCACTACATCGTACTTTATTACCTTGGAAAATTTTCACAATGGAATTTTACTATCAAAAAATGATTTTTTGTTAATTAGACATCGAATAATAAGATTTCGATACCATAGACAATTATTGAACTTTATCGGAAAGAACATCCCTAATTTGCCTGGCTGACAGTGTGAATGACATAACCAACTTTTTTTTACTAGGATTATGGTTTTGGCTTCCTGCATAGCTAAAATTAATCCAACATTTTGTTTGTTGGTTTCCCAACAAAAACTTGTTTTCAGACTTCACGTTGTATTTCTCTTGAACACAGAAAAACATTGGCATTGTTAAATCATTGTTAAAAATGGAAAAATAAAACCATTCACCATTCAAAATTTTTCGACATCTTTGGGTTGACATTAGTTGACATTTAAACATTCGAATTGCTCAATCATACATAAATTCATTCAGATGCCAAACATTTCGAACTCGAGGTGGTTGCGTGTTTATGACATTTTAATTTAATAAATACGAAGAAAACAATACATCGGGATAATCATAATCGTTATCTTATCGTGTATTAGCAATAAATACATCATGAGATACCATCAACGTTCCGTTAAAAGTTAAAACAGATGTGTGATTATGTGCTAAGATATATTTAAATGTTAATTAAAAGTGTTATTAATTATAAATAAAAACGGAAATAAGTTTATGAAAAATGCCGTCGGGACGTGAAACAACGGTCTCTATACCTCTCACACCTACGAGATCAGATCTTTACTGGAGAAGAATATTTACTAAGGTATTTGTTTTTGATTGTCCTAGATTAAATATTTGGATAGTCGTAAATCGAATAGTTTATCGGTAGTTACGCGTTGTTTACAATGTTGCCTCAGCGTTTGTAAGTGAAAGTCAGCCTGAATTTTCATGAATATTGTGTATAAATGGTGTTTTATAAAACCTGTAACGGTATATGGCCTTTATGTGAGATGTTCCACTTTCGATTCTCTTAATTTGACCCCAAGGGGTCAGGGATTCGATCCCCGGCTGCTGGAGAAATATTACTAATATTCTCAATCCCGTTAGTCTGATAGACTCAGACTAATGGAAATGGGAATTTTAGTAATACTATAGAAGATTATTTTTTATTTATTAATATTTAATAAGTATTATATTTAGTAAACAAAAAAAAAATTATTTAAAAAAACTTCTTTCTTATCATTTTTCATGGACCACTACTTTCACACTTATCCAGAGTCTTTTATTGAACTTTTTCGCAGTCGTCCAAGATTCAAATCTCACTTTGTACCTAGGTATATATTATAAAAAAAAACCTACCTCAAAGGAAGTCGCGTTAGTGATACTAATTATAACTATAGAACGGCTGGAGGTAGCTTAGGACCAGGAGATAGACTCTAACCCTAACCTAAAGGGTGGGATAGGGTAGAGGTAGTGTTTCACGCAGACAAAGTAACGGGCATCCTGTAGTGTACCATATAATTTACTGGAATTAATTCAGGCATGGTTTAAGAATGTAATTGTGGTTGATTGATTGTCAAGCAATTCCTTAACCCTACGTCCTGTAGTCACAAGTTGAGGACTCTGCTCTGAGTTTTTCTCTCTACCATGTGATGGTTTCAGCACCTGCACTGGGTCTACCTGAAGCCCCAATGCAAGCATATATTGGAGTACAAATTGTATGTTGTATGTGCGAGAGGATTACCACGAAAATCTTTATATAACTTGCTTAAAGACCTTGGCCTCTCTAGAACTGCAGCAAGTTCTATATTTGAATGGGTATTCAAAGCTGCTCTAGTAGGATCTTACCAAATTTTGCTAGGTAGCATTAGTTAACTGTCAAGAATGTCCTTAACCCTACACCCATTAGTCACAAGTCCAGGGCTCTGCTCAGAGATTTTCTCTTTACCACATGATGGGCCTAGCACCCACACTGAATCCATAGACTGCTAAGATATTTGTCTCAAATCCATGTGCACGTCTCTGATGGATTACATTACTTACTACAACTCATATGACTCACTGTAACATTCTTATGACTAACGTACAGGTAAAACACACCTTCTCTTTCCTTATACATTATCATTAATGTTTACATGTTATCAACTCATAGTTTTATTTATACTAGCTGACTTTGTCTGCCAGAAAATCCATATAAACTTTCAACCCTCTTCTATTTATATTTTTGCATAATATGTTGTGTATAATAAATAGTTCACTAATAATTTTAGAAAACTATAACTGAAGTTTTTTTAATATAAATTGTTCATGTTTCGCTTGAAAATTTCATATTAAATAAACAAAAACCCCTTTTTAACTATTTAGGGGTAGAATTTTGAAAAATCTTGAATGACAATATGTTTATTAGTACTTATTTCTTTGGTAGTACAGTATGTATACAAATTGTTACAAATGTAACACAAAAATTGAAGAAAATTCCATACAAACATTCAACCCTTTCTGATTAAGTTTTAGTGATTAAAAGTATCCTATGACCTTCTATATCTCATCTTCTAGGTCTCAGATCGTGCCAAGTTTCATTTAAATTAATTCAGTAGTTTCAGCATGATGCCAGACAGACAGACATAAAATTAAGAAAAAATATATTTTTGAACTAAAATTTTTTAAAATATCTTAAATGTACAGAATTTTACCTGTTACAGTTTTATTATAAGTGTAGATAAAATATACAGGATAAACCCTAACAATCTTATACTACGATTTGTAGATTAAGGTAAAACCAAATTGATATTGACTACTTAAAGGTCACATATAAACACAATAAATTTGTACTGTTAAGGAAATAATGCTAATTTTGCACGGGTATGACCTATGTTGTGGTACAGTTTTAGGCAACTTTTAACTGCTCTTCTGATTCTGATCTTATCAAAATTTTACATAATATGTGCTTTATATTAAGTACACACATTTATGATATTAGTATGATTGATAACAACTATATAATAATGACATTAATAATAGCCCATTTGAAACTTCATGGCCAAGCCTCTCACCCTTAAGGAGAGGATATGGAGTTAAAAACCAACATGCTGCACACACACCAATGTTGGTAAACAATACCTATCAGGTGTTGATGATGATGACCAGGATAGATAGCTTATTATACTCTTTGTGGCATGTGGTATAGTACTACAGACTTTTACTCTCTGTGCTCAGAATTTTTACTGAAAATTTATTAGAAGCAAGACAAGCACCCTCCACAGCTTCATCCAACCCTTGAACTTGGGACCTCATGATCCAAAACCATAGGCTAACCACTGGACCACTGAGGGAATAAATAACATCAAGACATCAATATGCATACATATAAATAAGTAACAGTGAAATAGTGGATTGAGCTTCGGCTGAAACTTAAATAATTGTTTTCTGCCCTTCAGGGAGAAAATGAAAAAGTTTCTTCATATTTTATATGAAAATTTCATGTGAGGCTCCTAATGTGTGACCCTATTGAAGAAACAGTAATGATTGTTGGCTATCAACAAAAAAGTAATAAATCCATATTACAACATAGGAGTACAACATTCATTCATTCAGTCTAGTTATTTTAGCTCTGCTTGGCTGACTGCCAAACACTAAATGTTTACATAAAAAATAGCATTGGAGGCATTTTATTGGATACTATCAGAAATACCTACTTGGGAATTGCTCATTGTGCATGCATTTTTGTTTTCATTCAATTAACATTGTTTGATATCACTTGATGGTTCACTGAATGAACTGTTGATTTCTGATATGAGTAAATGGTGTTGCATTTACTTTGTTTACTAGCAGACGTCCCTCAGTTTCATTTGCGTAGTTCCCATTTCTATAGGATTACAGAAATAAAATATAGCCAATTATTATGGTAACGCCTTACTAGACACATTACCACGCTCGACATTTAAGACACTGGACGTAGTCAGCCTGAACCTGACTCCTACATAAATAACATAGCTTTGGTATACTATTGGTTAATAATAATTATTAAAACGCAAGTACATTTTATAAAACGAACGAAGTGCGTCCCAGTCACTGCCCATAGTATTTAATATCCCGTAATAAATAATAAATATAATTTTATATAACAAGTTAGCCCGCTTCCATCATCTGCATCATCATTTACCATCAGGTGAGATTGTAGTCAAGGGCTAACTTGTATAGAATAAAACAAAAATCTCTCACTAATTACGGAACACTCACACAATAATTATGTTGTTTATTTTACTACCCGCTAATGATTATTCTTTGTTTGTGTTGCATCATGGTTAGGCTAAATAAACTATTAACATTGGCGTATCTAGGATTATTGTTATTCCTTATGATAGGCCCGGCCTCCGATATCAAGTCTATTATTAGTATCATAATATAATTCCATATTGGAAGCCCAGAACGCTAGGGTGGGCACAGGTCCATTCTAAGGTAACTTTCATTAATACGCCACCGGCTTGGCACCGCCTTCAAAGTGATCAGAATGTGTTACATACGATGTTATTTCTCGCTTTTTTTAGATTATTTTTGTGATTTTGAAGTCAGTTAAATTTTTTCGTTAAAAAGATTATATTTATAAAATAAGTAAATATTTTAAATTATTTCAAAGATCAAAACCATATTCAAAACTTTCGTACGTACCGCAGTCCTCATGGCTTGGTACAGGGTTAAAAATTCATGATAAACTCATACTAAGAATGTTTGCAGTGAGTCGCTCTACATTGATTAGCGCGGTTAATTTCGGCACCACGTCATGGTCTGGAAACAGTTACAATGATCGATGTCGAACTACCAATTACAATTACCAATATTGGAGTGAGTCACTCGTATGAGACAATAATACGGGTAGGTAATGGGATATGTAGCTCCTAGAAGTGCCAGGAAGATGGGTTAGTCATCAAATAGTGCTCCGGGAATTTAATTTACATCTGAAATATAAATAGATCATAGTGCAACGTGCCTTGAAGGGGCCCCGTATCAAAATTAGTTGAGGGGCCCAATTTATGAAGGGTAAAGATTTCTCACAAAGGAAACAAAAATGCTTGTTTAAAATATATAATATGACAATGAATATGTAGGATGTTTCCAACTTTTGGGCGCACGTTTAATTAGTAAGGAATTAAGTGAAATTGTAGATTAAATTTTACAATTTTTAACTGACTTCCAAAAAGGAGGAGGTTCTACGTTCGGCTGTATGTATGTTTTTTTTTCTTTCAACATAAGGGGCCCCTGTAGTCTGGGGGCCCCGTATCATTGATACAGCTGATATCGCGGTAGTTACGCCCCTGAGTTTATCTTCTGCTTTATCTTCTTGCATTAAGTACCTACTAAAGTTTACCTCTGTTCTGACAATGCAACAGCCGAACAGCGAGTATTTAACCCAGCTGGCTTGTTTTTGAACAGTAAATCCTCCTCCTAAAAATTTAGTCCGCTCGATCTTAGTTTGCATTACCATCAGGTGATATTGTAGTCAAGGGCTAACTTGTAAAGAATAAAAAAAAATAATGATGATGATGATGATGATGATGATGATGATGATGATGATGATGATGATGATGATGATGAATCTACCCTTCTCCACAATTTGAGATGTAAGCTAGCTTTCGAGTTGGATCAAACTGCACACAATTTGCAAATTTGCTTAAAAATAATTAAATAGTTTATGAGTCCTTCGCGGAAAAACAACGTGACACGCAATTTATAATATTAAGAAGAAAAAGAGTAAAGTTTGAGACTTTGTGAGTTTGCAGGGAGACATCTCTGAATATATTTAAAAATTTATTATTATGCTACCGTTTCATAATCTACAAAATAATAAGAACCTGAAAAATGTACGTGTTTTATACTGTAGCTATATCTACACGTGAAAAAGACACCCGACATACGAGTAGAGTTTGCAATACCCATAATTGATTCCAAGGCCAAAAAGTTGTCATTAATAAAAATGATGACTGTTGCTCATGTCCATCAAGATGTCGTAAAAATTGTCATAACTGGTTATTGGGGGAAACCGCGAATACATTATGTACGACCAACCGTCATTATGTGGTGGAATGTTATTTACATTTTGAGCACGTAAACATTAACATTGCTGAATATCAAAAACTGTTGTACTTGAAATACGAGGATGGGGTGAAAAGTTCTCGGGCTGACAATATAAGACTGTGATTTTTAGTTTAAAAATGATTTTATTTTTCTACACAGTCCTCCTTGACTTCAATACACTTGGTCCAGCGTTACTCTAACAGGAGTATCCTTACCGGAAGTGATATTCTGGAAAGCTGTGAAAATGTCCATCTACATGCTTTAGCAACTTCTTCGTTGGCCGCGAAGCGCTTTCCAGAAACAAATTTCTTCAAGTTTGGGAAGAGGTGATAGTCAGATGGCGTCAAAACTTGGGAATAGGGGGGATAACTGAGCAAATCATACTTTAAATCCCGCAGTTCCCATTGCCAACATGACCTTGTTTACAGGCGCGTTGTCGTGATGGAAGATGACTTTTTTCTTCATGCCAGGCCTCTTCTGGCGAATTTTGGCATCCAGTCGGTCAAGAACGTTGAAGTAATATTCACCTGTGTATTGTTCTGCCTTTATCAAGATAATCACCAACAGGATCCCTTTCGCAAACCAAAAATCGTTGGCTATGACCTTACTGGCAAATGCGATTGACTTCGCTTTCTTTGGCGCTGAGCCACCGGCTTCCACCCACTGCTTCGACTGCTGTTTCGTTCCTGGTGTATAGTGATGGGGCCAAGTCTCATCCATAGTTACAAATCGCCGAACAAATCGGTCGGATCCCTCTTGAATCTGTCCAAATGTTCTTGCGACAATCGTTTACGCACTTGTTTTGAATCCACAGTCAGCAAATGCGGCACCTATCTTGCGAAAAGCTTTCTCATCCCTAATTCTTCGTGCAAGATGTTTTGCATTCTTTTTTCCAATTTCCCCACTGCCTCAGCTATCTCTCTCACATTCACTCGCCTTTCGTCCAAACGATTTTATGCACTTTTCCGATGATTTCCGGTGTGGTTGCTGTTTTGACCGTCCTTCACGTGGAACGCCTTTAAGGGACCTGGGACTACGTTTACATTTTGCTGCCCACTTTTTAACGGTTGACGTGGAAGGAACAGAATCCCCGTACACTTTTATCAACTTCAGATGAATTTTCTTAGGAAAATCCAAACCGAGTCCATCCAAAACAAACAATTTTATACAATGCAATACAATGCAATGCAATACAATGCAGTAAAGTCGTCTACTATAAAAATTCTCATGAGCGAACTACTTGATAGAACAAGTTGAAACTTGCTATACGAACTAATAAGACGTGCATCTAGACAGGAAAAATACATTTTTCCTACTTGGAACGCTCTATCTGTGTCAGGCCGAGAACTTTTCACCTCACCCTAGTAACTTAAATTTCATGGGGGCTTCCATTGTTAATTTTAACTTGTTTCTTTAATATACCATCTACGTACCTAGTCGTATTATGACATGGAAGAAATTCTATGAAATACGTACAAGATTCTACCGAATCTGTAGATAATTCGTATATATCCGCTAATGATAACGGTAATTCTGGCTGTCTGTACGGTAGGTGCGGGCTTGCGGGTATGTACAGTTCAAATATTGGCTACAAAGTGAGTTAGTAGGGTAACTCATCCGTTTTTGCTCTGACCTAATGCGTTATTTATACCTACTTACTTTGTGCGGCACGATTCACACACATTTTGTTAGTTTTCAACAATTTTTTATATTTTTATATTATACTAGCTGACGCCGCGCGGTTTCACCCGCGTGGTTCCCGTTCCCGTAGGAATACGGGGATAATATATAGCCTATAGCCTTCCTCGATAAATGGGCTATCTAACATTGAAAGAATTTTTCAAATCGAACCAGTAGTTCCTGAGTTTAGCGCGTTCAATCAAACAAACAAACAAACAAACAAACAAACTCTTCAGCTTTATAATATTAGATTTTATAGTTAAAAGTGCCTCGTTGGTCTAGTACAAGCCCATTGATGGATTACAAGGGCCTGTAGCCATGTGCCACGTCGATTCTCTCGTAATGATACTATCAGAGACGAACGCCTAAGGGTGAGGTCAAACGAGCGTAATTTTGTGAGTCGTCAGTCGCGTAATTTCTGTTGCATTAGGTTCCATACAAAAGTCGTAAAATGTGTTCCGACTTACTCGCGAATTTCTGCGACCGAAATTACGCGACTGACAACTCACAAAATTACGCTCGTTTGGCCTCACCCTTAGGCGTTCGTCTCTGTATATAGTGTCATTACGAGAAATCCCTGATAACGGTCGCTAAATCCTAAGCCTTCATAAGAACTTTCAGTAAAAGCCGCCAACCCACATCGGATCAGCCTGGTGGGTCAAAGCTCTCCATCGTCCATATCCCTTCATATAATCATATGGCCGATGAGATGAGAGCCGTGAGAGCCCAGTGGATATGACCTCTGCCTTCGATTCCGGAGGGTGGGTGCACCTCCAACTTTTCAGTTGTGTGTATTTTAAGAAATTAAATATCATGTGTCTCAAATGGTAAACGAAAAGCACCGTGAGGAAACCCGCATACCAGAGAATTTTCTTAATTCTCTGCGTGTGTGCCAATCCGCAATTGTCATTCTGAGAGGAGACACTCAGCAGTGACCCGAATATGGGTTGATAATGATGAAGCATATGGCAACCGTTTTCTCTCTTTCCAGTACGACCGAGATCACGACGGACGAATATCATATGTCGAATTAAAAGAAATAATCGAGTCCCGAGAATACGACCACGATCTCCCGGACAATGTGGTCGACAAGATCATGGCGCTGGCCGACCGGGACAACTCGGGGTACCTGGACTTCGCGGAGTTCGTCGCCATGATGCAGAACCCGGACCTGAAGGCGGTGTTCGGTCACTTCGTCGCCAGATATGTCCATTCGATAATACCTCACAGAAGTCCGGTCGATACTATTGGTGAGTGCTTTTGTATGCGATGATATTAGAACTAGAGCATGCGATAGTCAGACATACTCGTAAGTCGCAGTCCGTATTTGAAGCATGTTTATAGTGTGACTCTAGTCGTATATTTTCCTCTACTATCGGTTGAGTTATGTAGTTATTAAATTTGGCTGTGGTAGTAGTAAAGTAACATCACAAGATTCCTATGAACGTCAGCACAACAGTAATTCATTTTTAATTAATTTTTATGAAGTAATTTACTTAGATAATGTAAAAATATTTCCTTACATAGTCTAGCATGTGTAATGTGAATGATTTTAGAATATAACTAAGTATCATATTAATTTATTATGAAACACGGCTAATATAATATGACCGACTAGTTTCGAACCATACGGGGCCCTTAGTCATGAGCTGGTTCTTGCGACGCGGCACGATCCAAACTGATCAGTTTAGCCGCGTTTCATAATAAATTAATAAGTGTGAATGATGCAAAATTTTCAGTTAGTGTTGGGCGCAAGGAAACGATTCATTTTAAAATTAACAATTGACATTTTAAGTTAACTTTATACCGAGTTAAGTGTCTAGAGGTTAAGTTTATTGAGTTTTATTTATTTTCAGAACTGTTTTGTTTCGCCCAAAGATCACATTATCGATATGCCACTAGACAAACTGTCGCTTAGTACTAATTTGGTTAGATAAATACGCATATTTACCACACTATCACAAAAGCAGAATTAAGGCTATTAAGTAACATTTGACACGTAAAAACCCATTAATATTTGTGAATTTTGTGTTATTTTAAATTTTGTCCGGTGTTCGAGTCACAGAATCGAGATACGCCCATTCTTTCGCCGGTAATTGCATCAAAAAACAAGGAAAAGATGTAGATATTTAAATGTAGATCTTGAATATCCTTTTAAATGGATAGATGAAGTTACTGACCCGCGTTCTCTCGAATATGGCTGATACGTTGTCGCGTATTTCGATTAGTAGTCTGCCTTAAACAAATTCTCTTTTAAGCGAATCTGGAAAAAAATGTCTATAGTGTGATCTGATTGTATAAAGCACGTAGCCTACGTATTACGTAACAAAAGTTGAAATGGTCTGCCTTGTCACTCTCCAAGTAGGGTTTTACATTTTATTAATTCGCTTAAGTATGGTCTGATGGATTAACTATCTGTCATTTATTTATTATCAATAATAAATAACAGATGATATTTGATGCTGGGATGATGACAGTTTTTAAATTGTACCTATATAAATTAGGAGTATGCCAATGGTAAACAGACACCCTAGGAAATAATCTACAATTATTTCCTAGGGTGGGCACGGCCCACCCGGCTCCCGCGCTATATACGCCTATAATAGTAAAGCAATTTTTCAAAAGTAACAGGATATCTGCGATTATTACTTCCGTAGCTACAGGGATTGAAGAGGTCAGATTTGGGGTGCTGTCGCGGATCAATGAAAAACGGTCCATACAAAATGGCACAAATTAGTGACGTCGTTGATTCGCTGTTCGTTAGATTTGTATGGGCATTCAAACAAAATTACAAATATTTTTGTTATTTGTGCGTTTATGTTAATAGTTCATGTATTGAAATGTCTCGTTTAATGTAAGGAAGCTAAAAATGTATGCATTTTCATCTACTTACGATAAAATAATTTTAATAGATGTTAAAATTTTATAATCTTCTTTATTTTGCGAACATTTAACATATTAATTAGTTAATATTGACTTTATTTACCCGAATGTCTCATAAAAATCAATATATTTAAACCTAGTCATCATCCCCAATGCCGAATCTTAGACCTCTGGGTATGCAGCTTGTACTTTCAAGGGAACTCTTTCAACTTTTGTGAAGTAAGCTGTACAGTTAACGAAGCATATTGTATCTACCGTACATGTATATAAAGACTAATTTTGTTTGGTAGACAGCAGGTGGACAGGATTCCGCGCGGTGTCTTCTACAGATGGCGGTACATTGTTTTATTTTTTTTTTATTTTTGTGTCGTTGGTTTTTCATTGGATTTTTTATTTTATTACTCAGTGTGTGTTACAGACCACCCCACCAATTCATCTCAGGGTGATTTGTAATATCATCAACATATTTTTTTTCAAAATTTCATTTTTTGTGTCGTCCGTACTGTCATCTATGTTGCTTTTATTTACTAAGCGAATATTGTATATTGCTTTATTATTATTAAAGGGTATGCTGTGCATAATGAAGGTTTTTAAAACTCAGGTGAATTTTATAGAACGAACGAAGTGAGTGTTATTAAAAAGACTGTGAAGAATTTTAAAATCATATTATGTATTTTAATTTGTATTATAATCTCAGAAGAATATACATTTTGAGCAAAAGAAAACAATTTGCTTCAATAACTATAAATAAATCTACACCAAATACTATACAATCAATAGGGTTGGCAACGGTTTTTCTTTTTTGTTTTTCTGAGATACTCGAGTTACGAGGGCTTGAGATGGATTTTGTGACACTTTTCCGCTGAAACCCTCTAGGTGACCCTTAGCACATTTTACTAGACCCATGAATTTCAGACAAAACTCGCCTGTGCGGCCATTGCATTATGCCTCTAGTGATCGCCTAGGGATACCTAATGAGAATCATTCCCCGATAACGGTTGACAACCCTTGTTATAGGCAACGGCTTAACTTTGTAGATACATATGTTTTCTGTGGCTTAACTTATGTGGGTTTAAGATCCATCATGATCATCACGTAGCGGCGTAATCGAAAATATCGCTGTATTTCGCTGCGATGGGACGAATCAAGAACTATTTTCTATCGTAACATAAATTTTTTACTTAACTTTCGGGACCCCGCGGTTTCTTCAGCACCTTGGGAATACATGTATAGCATGTAGCCGACGTTACTCGCTGATAATGAGGTTACCATTCGTGAAAGACTTGTTAATAATCGGTTTATTAGTTTTAGTTTGAAAGCGTAGCATACAAACCAACTCACATTATTATAATGAAGTACATGTTTATTTTTATGATTTTTATGATTAATAATAATTGAAACATACTCGTATTTATATTAATGAAAATGTAGGTATTATCGCTTGGCCTTCAGCGTTCGATTGTAGTGAATCACCAGATACATTGTGTTATACCTGCCCTTGTTGAGCATTACTTATCACTGATAACGAATTTCACATACTTATTAAAAAAAAAAACGAGATATACCCACCTTACTATAGGTTTGTAGTAAAACTTGGGCACGACCAGTGCCGGATTGAGGTAACTTGATTGCCCTAAGCAATCTTCGCCTGTGGGCCCCACTATCCCCCCTAACTATAATTTAAGTGATTTTAATTTTTTTTATCGAATTACAAATAATTATCTATACTAATATAATATTATAAAGCTGAAGAGTTTGTTTGTTTGTTTGATTGAACGCGCTAATCTCTGGAACTACTGGTCCGATTTGAAAAATTCTTTCAGTGTTAGATAGCCCATTTATCGAGGAAGGCTATAGGCTATATATTATCCTGTATTCCTACGGGAACGGAAACCACGCGGGTCAACCGCGCGAAGTAATAAAAATGTTAATACGTAGAATATGGTGATACATATCAACATCAATTTCAAATATGCGGATTTTGAAAAGCATTCGCTAGAATGAGGAGTATCCGCTGGCAAACCGCTAGTGTGATAAGGCCGTAAGTCTTAATAAGGTCCCATTGTACCCCTCGGTAACGGTACCCTAATAAGGGTCACCTACAATGAATCACGCAATTTTTATTTTAGTTTATAGGCGAAGCAAAAGGTCAAACAGACGAATAAATCCCGTCCGAATTGAAGCCACTTCGAAACACTTGCTTATAGTCCAAGAGCTAGTCACACAAAGGCTGCCGGTGCAAGTGACGAGATCGACACAAACAGTTCCACCGAGACGTGGGTAATGGGGCTGGTTTCCTCATTCTGCTAGTCGAACTATTATGCAAGTAAAGCTAATTATTAAATGTAAATTGGACTACATTATTCAGTAGCCGTGTACACACCAAGCGCACAGCATCGCCAAAACATGCATTTTTAGTACTGCAGCTGATATTAATTATTATAATTATTTTTGCTTTTGGGATTGTTAAAAATATTGTATAATAAGTACAATATGTTGTTATTTTTTTTTTTTAAAATGTTTTAGATGTTTCACCTAACATTTACCATACTTATTAGGTACAAGAATGTACTCACCTAATGATTTTCTCGCAGGTATCAAGCTTTAAAGGAAAATATAACTTATTAGTTATATAATCCTCTATCTACCACCATCAAAATCAGTTCATTCAGATTCAGAATAGTGTGAACTAACCGAAAGTCATGTAATAAAAATATTTTGCATTGCCTACTCTTCTTTTATCATGCCTTTTCAAATTCTTGTATTTGCTAGCTTGGTGTGGAAACGGCTAATATGTATTTATTATTATTAGGTTTTGTTATTGTATCGCTAGACGGAAAGCCTTAGAATTTTTATGTATGTTATTAGTCAATAGTCAGTAGTCACGTTTCGTTAGTTTAGTTATTATCTCCTACACTCAAGCGTAATGAATGAAGAATTCAAAACAAAAAGTACCTACCGTTTGTAATCATAAAATAGATCATCATAGTTTAGGAGATGACCTCACATTTATACTCTTATCGTTATTTTAAAAACTATTAGACTAGACTTTTGATTGATGTTCTCTTTTATTTTTTTAGACGTTTACTGATAAGTTTATGATATCTAATGAAGCAATGGAAGCGCAGGGCACTACATACCTAGCTCCAAGCGTTTCGTCGTATTTTTACTATCTCTATCATTTATTTTAAATGATAGAGATAGATATATGTCCTTTTTAAAATTTTTTAACAATGTTAATCTATATTATATAAAAATGAATCCATATATCCGTTGGTTACGCCATCACGCCTAAACGGCTGGACCAATTTCACTATTTTGTTTGATGTGTATGTTATTCTCAGGAGAAGGTTCTTATGATAGAAAAAAAATAAAGGGGTAGGGGTAGGGCGTCAAATACAAATACAAATACAAAATATATTACAAAACACAAAAAAAAATCAATTCGTAAATACTATGTTTTTGTAATATTATTCTAGATGTAAATTCGGTCTAGATAACTCTTAGAAACTAAAATAACTTTTCAAACGTCAAGTTACAAGTGTACCTGTAAATAATATTATATATTTTTTTAATATCTAAAAACATACATTTCATCACTCACTGACTGATAATCATCAAAACTTCTATGACGACTAGAGTAGTTTGTAAAGTCATAGCAGTTTGGGGTGAAAGCTAGGATTAGCACACCAACAGTATATAAATAATTATTATCTATATTAAAAACTTTAAAAGACAACGGCTTTCGGAAATGTGCTGTTACAAAAAAGTGTTACAGATTTGAAATTATTAAATTCATATCTGACATTCTCTTTGAGGCTTCGTTAATTGTTATATATTGATTATTGAACTCCATCAGCTTTAATTATGCCACGACTTCCGAATTAGTAATTAATAACGGTATTTTTTTCAATCTCCTAAGGCCACGGTCGGTCGTTACACCTGATATTTTTCCCCAAAGCTTGCTGCGACACACGAGTCCAATTTGTAGCTTATTATAGCAACTGAATAATTGGAGGTCAGCTTAGCGAGATGGAATCGTAAAGGAAAATGTGCTGGTCAAGGCTATTATTTTTTTAATTAGAGGTCACAGATGCATTTTTGATGATAGTAATCATTATTATAATTGACAAATAGATAGATCACAATAAATTTAAAATATTTTTAATTAACTTGATGATGTCGAGAAACATAACAATAAGTTATGTTTCTCGACATCATCATACTATATAATTTCAATTAAACTCAATAATTTTCATTCAAATTGACTATTACAAAGTTCTTTGATAAGTCACATTTGTTTATTGTAAAGTGTTATGATAGATAGTGGTGGTGTGTAGAGTTAAAACTCATACTCAGTTAGTTTGTAAAGGGGTTTACAACATTTTTTTTTCGTTATAAGTCTTTCATATTAAATTATTTAAGTTATTAGTTGCTAAGTTTACATAACACGTAGGTTATACTTATATTTGCGCTAGAAAGTATATTCAACTTAATGGTGCATTCCTGTCTAGCGAATGTATTATTCGAGAAAATGCAATTACGCTTGCAGCTAAACGCATTAGAGGTCTGCGCGCGCTAATCGTCACAAATCCTTGCATTTGAACGCGTTGACTCGCCGTTAACCATAGTATTTTGCAATATTTGTTGTTGAATGGACGTATATAACGTCCCTTCTCTTCCCGGACCGTGAGAAAACTTACTGTAAAAAATAATTAACTGAGATAAAGTACTTGTAATGGCATAAAAAATAATGAACGTACATGAAACTGATTGTGACTCTCAAAAGTGTATGTTAACCTAGAAAAAGTACTCGTAAATGGCATTACGTCACCAAATGGATAAAATTATCAGTTTTAAAAATGTGTTTTTAATTGTATCTCTAAATGTGTCACTTTATCCAGGCCCAAGTGAAATGTGGTTAAAAACATGTAAACAGATAGACAGTTATAAGAAATTAACTAGTGAAATAGACAGAGAAACAGTGATAAAAATATATATCAAGAAAGTTTTGGATTGCATCAAAAAGTTTATTGATTATTTTGGTATGACATTCATTTAATTTCGACTAACGCTCACATAATGCTCAAAGTAATAAAGAGTTTTGAAATCGTCCCTATATTTGTAGTATATAACGCCACCTGAGGTTATTCCAATTTAATAATTTGTTAAATATTTCATGTGTTCAAATATTTTATTTATTACACAAAAAGCTAAATAAAGTAATTGTGTTAGAGTTTAGTAGGAAGCGTTTGTACGATATAGGTAGGTATTTTACGCTCCGTTATCCAAGTTATTGCATTATTATGTACACAATGTTGTCCTTGACCTTAACCATTATCATTCATGTCACAATGTTTTCATGATTTCCTTACTTTATCATGTTCATCTTATGTTATCATGCAAACAATGCATTGTTATTTTCAATTACAAGTATTCCTAAAGTCTCAGGGTTAAAGTTGTATATTTATTATTCATCTTGTAGTTGCTATGTGTTCGTTGTGGCGCTTGTCTAATAGAGCTGCTTTTGAATAATGCATAATTATACATTTATTCATGTAAGACTCTTTATTTATTGAGTTAAAAGTATATTATTTATATATGACAATTATACAATTACAGGTATTATTTATCATTAATAAAATAATAAGAAAAAATATTTAAATTGCATAAATTAATTTGAAAAAACTCAACGTAAATAAACTCATTTTCATGTTAAACTGATTTCCGTTAAGTTTTGTAATGAAATCTAAGCATAAATGTGTATTCATGTAGAATAAATAAAGCAATTTAACATAATATTGTTATTATTAACGTATATGGTGATTTCAATTTTGGTTACGGGTATATTGGGGATTTATTTTTTTAACATAGATTATAAGATAAACGCATGTAATACTAACGATTTTTTTTCTTTCTTTTTCTCCTCCCATCCTATTGTTGTTTTGTTTGCCTTTATGTGTTACCAATGCCCTAAATTAAAACTAAATATGTGAACGCGAAAACAAAAAAAAAACTACTACTTTTTTTGTAATTAAAAACTACTAAAACAAAAAATGTCGTTAAAAAAAAATTCAAATTTAAACTAATTTTCGTGTCTTACAAACACATTTGTGAAATCCTGTCCATATAACCTTGTTAACTACAATTTGCTCTTTCAACATTCGTTCATTTAATTAATTTAATGCGTCCTATATGCCGTAATGTCACTCTTACTACGCGTGCTCTATTTGCGTTACTGCCGTCTATTTCTGAACCATCTCTACATGGCAATCTAAACCAATTTAAATCGGAAATAACCTTTTACGGTTAACAATAAAACCGTCCTATATTTATGACGTACTCAAACATGTAAATAACACTAAAAATGTAAATGCAATTAAATAAAAAATCGACCGTCTCCGCGACTACACTGTGTTGATGTTTATTTTAAAAATAATTCTGAAACTATTTTCGCTGCAACGTAATGAATTGTTATTGAACTAATCGACCGTCTGTTGATTCGAATAACAAAATTGGTTCCAAATAATATTCAAATGAAATTAAATAAATATAAACTTGTTTTAATTAATTGATTGATATTTTACTTACCATTTATCTTTTGACGTATTTGCGTATAAATAAAATCACTCTAATAATACCAAGTTATTTTCATTAATAAACTATTGTTGTATAAATAAAAAAATAAATTTGATTTTTACATACTTATATTGATCCGTAAAATACCTACATGATAATTGCGTAAACAAACAACGCCATCGATTTTGTTAAAAAAAACTACCCTTTTCCCTTCCTACCCTCCATTGTGTTGCGTTATACAGTCCAAAGCCGTAGCACCACCATATTTACGTACACAGACGGCACCTACGAAGAGGAGTATTCCTGCTGGCCGCCCGCCATCTGCATGATCCTCATATCAATAGCTGAGATCGTGCTGTTCTGCTACGATGCTGCCCAGGGCAAGACTGACGCGACCGGGCCCATCGCTCAGATATTTATATACAACCCCCACAAGAGGCAGGAGGCGTGGCGGTTCCTTACATACATGCTAGTTCATGTTGGGTGAGTCTTTCATTATTTAATCTTTCTTGATTCATTCATCATCATACCTATCAGCATATTTTAACGGCCCATTACGGGGCTAAGCCTCCGTATTTATAGGAGAGGGTATATGGCTCAGAAGTATAGCAGCATCATTATGGGAGCTTACTGCTCTAATGCGCCTTCGGGTGATAATGGTAAATTCCTTAATGACCACTTTCAATTATTAATGATAAGGAAGTGGACGTGCGTTAGCCACGGAGGTCAACCACCAACGTCCTAACTGCGTGTTTTTTTTTAGGAGAAAGAAAAGCTCACCAACTGACCCACCCTGACCCGAAATCGAAGCCACATAATACACATAGTCTAACGGTCTAACCTATGTAGTAGAGTTGGAAATAGACAAAATAAGCTATATAGCAGAGTCGGAAATTCAAAATTGACTGTATTAAATAAACGAATTTGATTCGATTCAGCTCTCATTCTTTCCAGCGTAACTCTTCTTCTTCTAATTTATCTGTTAGTGCATTCCTCGTTGGTGGTAATCCTTGTATACTTGACGGGCGTACCGGCTGGATCGCTGGCGACGATCCAATAGTGATAACCATCTTTACACAATCTAATATTATCACCCTGCGCCCAATTACCCGGAGCCCATCATCTCGTCTTCAGTATCATTATCAGCCGATGGACGTCAACTGCAAACATAGGCCTCTTGTATGGACCCCCAAACACAACGGTCTCGAGCCGCCAGCTCCCTGGACTCCCTGTAACCCGCTTGATTTCATCGGTTCGCCTAGTGGGAGGTGGAACAACCCGCTAAACCCAAAATCGCCCTCTTTTTATAGGAATGAGCTGTGCTGTTAAATTATATAATGGGTCATTAATGTTGATCATAATCATCTCCTTTCCCTTATCCCATTTAAGTGGGGTCGGAAAAATATGTCAATATTTTCCATTCGTCTCTATTACTTGTCAACTCATCCTCAACTCCCTTTACATGCATGTCCTCATTCACACACTCCAGTCATCTCTTCTTTGGCCTTCCTCTCCTCTTATGTCCTTCCACTTGCCCATTCAACATTTTTCTAGTAATATGACTTTCCTCCCTACGCATAACATGTCCATACCGAGCCCACCTAACCTAAAAAGTAGGTCATTAGCGATGATGATTTTATTTAAAGATTTACCGATCATAGTCCTCATTCCTTTCAGCGTAGTTCATCTTCTAGTTAATCTGCTGGTGCAATTGTTCCTCGGTGTTCCACTGGAGATGGTCCACCGGTGGTGGCGAGTCGTCCTGGTGTACTTGGCGGGCGTAGCGGCTGGATCGTTGGCGACGAGTCTCACCGATCCAAAAGTGTATCTGGCCGGAGCGTCAGGAGGCGTCTACGCGCTTATTGCTGCACACATTGCCACTATAATTATGGTGAGTGACTTTTTTTATAAGTATTTGAGCTTTCCATGGATTTCATGGAATAATCGAACAGGTAATTTTTTTGGATTGATTTTGATTAAAAATCCATTCCGTATATTCACTGTGTGGGTGCCGGATCCATTATGTAGCAGAAAGAAATACTCCTAACAGATCCTGAGACTCGTGACGTGGATGTACTCGTATGATTAAAGAGATCCTTAATCCTTTGTACACGTCAACACTTACCTTATCTGGTAATGTTGTTCTCCATGCTCAGCCATCTTTTTAAAATCCACCACTAAATCGTGGAGCTTTTTGTAGCTTAATGTCTTCATTGTTTGTATTGTGCCTTTGTAGCTTTTTCGAAAGCGTTTCATAAAATTATTATGAAAAATAATTACATAAGGAGTGCCGAAGTCGACGTACATCTCAACACCACAAGACATAATATTATTTTCTTTTTAATACCTCTCTAATGTAGATCAAATTACGTATTTCAGAATTGGGCGGAGATGGAGTTCGCAATAATCCAGCTGCTTGTGTTCCTGCTGCTGGCGGCGGTGGATGTGGGCACGGCGGTGTACGACCGCTACTGGCGCCATCTGCAGCAGAACATCGGCTACGTGGCGCACTTGGCCGGAGCTGTGGCCGGTACGAGTCTCTGAACACTTTCAGCTTGGCTACTGAATACCTCCAGCTGCTGGTGTTCCTGCTGCAGAACATCGGCTACGTGGCGCACTTGGCCGGAGCTGTGGCCGGTACGAGTCTCTGAACACTTTCAGCTTGGCTACTGAATACCTCCAGCTGCTGGTGTTCCTGCTGCAGAACATCGGCTACGTGGCGCACTTGGCCGAAGCTGTGGCCGGTACGAGTCTCTGAACACTTTCAGCTTGGCTACTGAATACCTCCAGCTGCTGGTGTTCCTGCTGCAGAATATCGGCTACGTGGCGCACTTGGCCGGAGCTGTGGCCGGTACGAGTCTGAACACTTTCAGCTTGGCAACTAAATAACTCCAGCTGCTGGTACTCCTGCTGCTGCGATAGACATTGGCAGGATAGATCTGCAGAAGAAATCGGCTTCATAGTGCTCTTGGGAGCAGATGTTTCCAGTCTCTGTATTCTCTTTAGCTTGGCTTGGCTACTGAATATCATTGACTTCTTCTACGTCTACTACTGATAACTACTGACTACGTCTTTTATATTTATTTGGTTTTGGAAGTAGCTTTCTCAGTTAAGTTTAAGCAAATCAGCAACCAGCTTTTCAACATAAAGGCAGTGATTTTTCTTTTTGCGATCATCTAACAACATAACTGCCACTGACGTGCTGGTTCAGTTTTTTAAATCGTACACCGAGGCTGACAATTTTATTACTCTGCTGGGCTTTTAATTATAAATTATAATATGCTTATGACAATGATGAGAACACGTCTTAACATATTATTTTTAATAATTACCTGTTACACCCTGTTGCACCCAGTAACCAGTAATACAGGATTCCACTAAACTTTGTTTTTTGTTTATTTTTTTCATATTAGATCATTTCATTGCAGGTCTTCTTGTGGGCATTGGTGTTCTCCGGAACTTGGAGAAGAGAAAATGGGAGAAGCGTCTATGGTGGGCGGCAGTAGTACTTTACTTCTCCCTCATGATAGGCGGGGTGCTTGCCAACATATTTTGGACGTCACATTTTCAAACTACATAAACAAAAATGCACGTCATTATTAACTCCAATGTCCCATGGCTGGGCAAAAGCATGAGATAGAGAGAGATTTTTATAGGAGTAAAAAATATTTTTAAATATTGAACTTTTGTGAAGGGTCCTATGAGTTTTAGAATTTAAACTACGATTATAATAATTTAAATGGTTTAGATAATATACATAATAAGTAGATGAATCATTCAATTCACGTGTATTTGTTGGAATAGTTTTAAACCCATTTTGGGTTCTCAGTTTATGAACAAGCACAGGATTAAAAGCCCCGTATGGGTTTGTAAGTAGTTGAGCATATTCCGACAAATTATCGTAATTTGTCATTTATGTATTTCAAAGTATTAAGGGTATGTACCACTAAAAATTTATTAGGGTTCCATGAGCTTTTATTTTTGTATAATATTGTATTTAGACATTTTTGTAAGTATGTAGTTTACATCTATTTGCAAAATATATTATCACATGCGAATTAGAAATATACATTGAAAGGTAGCTACTAGCTATAGCATGCGCCAAATATCGAGTCCGCTCCGACATTGCAAGTTGCAACACGCCAAACTTCGCAGTTATTGTATGTTTCTGTTTACTGCACAACCATACGCCTCGTGTTCAGAGCTGACTCGAAGTTTGGTGCGGTCGGTACATAAGGTATGATAGTTTACAAAGTACCTACTTGAAAATGTTTAGGTATATCAGTATTATCTTACAGGTAGGTACACAAATATAAAACGTTCTTTAAAATTTCTTTGTACACACTTAATGTTAAGTAATTAGATTGAAAATTTAAAATCGCGCTGTCAATTTTGTGTGCAAATAAGCCAATTAATACTCAAAAGTATTTTAGCCTTCAAGGTGTGATTTCGTGGTATTCTTTACAATGAATTATCGTATTTACTGATGAATTTTACGTCGAATATTTCCGACATTATTGTATAGTAGGTATGCGCCAAACTTCGAGTCTGTTCTGACATTGCATCACCAACACGCCGAACTGCATTTATTATATTATTCACCTTGCCAGGACATGTTTTCGTTTACTTTTCAATCACACCTGGTGTTCAGATCGGACTCGAAGTTTGGCGCATTCTACACCTATTTATTAAAAAAAAATCGAGACCAATTTTATATAGAAAGAATAAAACATATTTATATTTGGTCAATAAAACTAAGCTTTAGTATTATAAAAAAAAAAAAAAACAATAATGGTAGAAGAAAAAAAGAGGTAGATAGGTTACATAAGCCACATTCGATGTATAAAACTGGCACACAAAAAAATATAACCTATCTACCTCTATTTTTCTTCTAACATCATTGCAAAAAAAACACTGACCACATCGGTAAAAAAGGTCTCCCAATCAGCATAAAGCTGCAGCACTGGTTTTCAGTGGAAACCTTTAAGAGGGTGACATCACGGTCACAAACAACAGTTATTAAAAATAAAAAACGACAAAGAATAATAAAAAAATACTTAAAACAATGAATGTAACTACAAAAAATATAAAATACCTATAACTAAATAAACAATGCCTAAGAATAATAAAATCAACTTTAATACAAAAAACTGAAATACATAACTACCTAGCAGCGGCGAAGAGTTCATACGAGCCGATTCCTGCCGGGTTACCTTTAAAAATTTATGCATATTTATTGTTGTACTGTATCTCAATTTATGAGAAACCGGAGTTTGTATCACGCTATATGAATTTCCTTTTCTTTGGGACGCCTTTCCTTTATCTAAATTCCATCCTTCGCTACTGCTACCTAGTTTTATTAAATGTTGGAACTATAAGATCAACAAGTCTGTTTCTGCTGAATTATTAAATATTATATTGTAAGAATTATGCATTTGTTATTTACAATTTTTATAAAAATAATGAACGCATTAAGGCTTAAAAAGTATTAAAAAGCCGTCCTTATGTCATGTGTAAATTATTACCATTTTAAAATAATCCTATTATAGTATTTTAGGAATAGTTTCATATTACTTATACTTACTTCAATGGTAATTTGTGTAAATTAGTGCGAGTTTATTTAAATAAGGACTATTAGAGTTGTTTAAATATGCTTTAAATCTAAATTATTTATGTATCGACTATTATTAAGGGACATCTTAATGTTTCTCAAATGTGTTCAAGTTATGTTTTTTTAGAATTATATGCTGCATGTATTTAAACAATACGCTCGCAGCCTGGCAGCTTATAATAAAATTAAGGTAATAAAAAGAATGTTGTGCATATCTTTGGGATCAAACCTCAATCTGAGATATTATTGTCTCTGTCTACATAGAGCCTGTTTGTATTGCCCGTCTAGTGTCTATTGGTATTTGTGTTGCCATACACTAAGTTGAATTTAGCCTAAATATTCATAAGTGAACAGTATTTTTATAACTTTGTTCTAATGTATTTATAAAATTATTGAAAAGTAAGATTTTTTTTAATATTCGATAGTTAATACTTCTAAGAGTGCCTTACATATTTGACATTTGGATGAACTTACACTTTTGGACCTTTTGAAAATGTAGAGTATTAAAAATTTTCTTCAACGTTAACTTACGTTTAACTAAATATAACTGAAGAATGTTACCTACTAATTATTAAAATCACTGCCCTTAGTAAATAATAGTAAACGAGTAATTCTACATGTTAAAAATAAATTACTAATCGCCTCCTAAATAAAAATTATAATCTTGTCTATGTGGGTGCCACTTGCCATAAGAGATTTATTATTTATTACAAATGTCAAGTTGGAAATAATTATAGTTTTAATTCTCGTTATATTTAATCACTGTTAAAATTAAAATAACCGACATTCAGATGTATAAAGTTTTGCTTTGTTTGTCAATGTTTTGATTATAATCGATGCATATTTTTGTTATTTAAACATTAAAAAAAACACTTCTCGCTTGTTTTAGATTTCTGTGATGCATGCTAAGGTTGTTTTATTTCACATTTTACTTATTTTAAACGTAACTAAAAATGGTAAAAATAATCTGTAAATGACAGATGAGGTGTATAATATTTATTACTATTAATTACTTTAAGCAAATATGTGTCTGCATTTTAATTGAAATCCATTAAATCCAATATAATTTTCTAAATTTAGTTCAAGCTAATACAGTTATTATTATCTTTTTACTTACGCAGTTTCTTCTGCGCAGATCCGGTTTCCGTGGGAATATCGGGATAAACAATAGCATTTGTCTTATTCCAGATAATCGATCTCTATACCAAATTTCATCCATTAGCTCGTTCTGAAATTACGAATGGTGAAAATGGAAAAAAATAGATTTAACGTTTATTTCTTATTTTTATAAGATTATAAGAAAACAAGACTATTTCTTTTAAAAATATGTTAATTTTGTATATTGTAGTAAGTGTTGTTTGATTATAATTATTTCCTGAATGTAATATAAAAGCTTACGCACATTTCAATGTGAAGTGTATATCGAATGAGTATGAATAAATGCCATTTTATAATATTTTTTTTTTTATTATTCTCTAACCTGTTGCTGTTGGGTTGATCATCGTAACTTTTCCTACACTGGTGGTTATAAAAAAAGCGTTATAGATATTTTAATATTGATTGTCTCGAAGCACTAAAGTTAATCGATGAAAGAAAAGATATCAATTATATCATAAATCAATGTGTGGTCAAGTCCAGCAGTGTTTCCAGTAAAATTAAAATAAAATTGATTTTGCACTAATTTTTAATAGATAATTATAAAAAAATACAAAACGGCTTATTTATTTTATTGTTTATATATTTCCATTTACAGAGGGGGATGGAGATTTTATGGCAACACATTTCAATCAAATGTCACTTTGACATTGAAATCTTACTAGAAAAAACAATTTTTTGACATTTGTGTTATCTTCAAATTTTTAGACGTTTCACGTCAGCTGTGAGCTGAGGCGCAGGGTGTGAATGTGAAGTGGTGAATTGTCGAAAGTGAATCAACACATTGAAATTTAAACTTTGAATTCTTATTTCTACCAAGTTGTGTTTCATGCGTAACTTAAAAAATAATTCGCAATGAATTAAGTGACTTGTTTACGTACCTATAGATAAAGTGAAAGTTCTAACCGAATGAACTGTCCTCGCAAACATGTTTTCGTTGTACAAGTTTTTGTTTGTCATATTAAGTTTATTAATTAACGATTGTGTTCCGCGTGCTTTAGAGGACGATGAATCGTTTATACAGAATCCGAAATACACTAAATACGAGGACTTGGTGACTTTATTTGATAATTTAGAGACGTCGTACCCGGATCGTGCGAAAGTCTATTCGATCGGAAAGTCTGTAGAAGGACGCCAGTTACTGGTTATACAGATCACTGAAGGCGTGAAACAGGTGGCCGCCGACCGGCCGTCCTTCAAATATGTGGCAAATATGCACGGCGATGAATCTGTGGGCAGAGAACTGATGATATATTTGGCTCAGTATTTGCTCTTGAACTACGGAAAGGATGATAGGGTCACAAAGTTGGTGAACACTACCGATATTCATTTGATGCCGTCTCTCAACCCTGATGGATATGAAGCTAGTAAAGTAAGTAGGATCTACGTATGTTTAATACTTTTTGATACAGCAAAAAGTAGAATAATGAAGCTGACTAAAAAATTAAAGTATTCTTCAAGTCTGCTCTGTATTTAAATCATATAGCTGTGTAGTGTACAAAAACACCAACAGGTTTATACCTAATATCTGCTCAGTCTTTTGTGTTATATTATGTACAAACCTGATTCAATGCTATATATCTAATTAGAAAAATAAAACGTCATCTACAATAAACAATAAACAACTCTCAAAAAATTGTGATTGCATAGGTATTTAAACATATTTGTCATGCCAACTCTGCATCAAAAATGTTGCTGTGATATACAAAAAGTTTCCTGTTAGCAATTCAAATTCAAAATAATAATAATGAGCCCTTTCTGTGATAAAAATATTTTTTATGAACATTTCATTCAATTACATTTGGCTAGGCAGGGAGAACAACACAAGTGGAGGAAGGGAGTGTTAATCAATTGTCAAGGAATTCCTTAACCCTACATCCTGTAGTCTAAAGACTCTGCTCGGTGTTTATCTCTACCACGCGATCGCGGCACCTGCACAGTGAATCCATGGAATGTTAAGGCTTTTGGTATAAGCCTCCTCAAGCGACTTCCATTGTTCTCTGTCTTTTGCAACCCTTCTCCACTTTAGTTCTGCTGTTAGCTTTATGTCATCCTCCCATCTGAGGAATTCTTCGCCCCGATTCCTAGAGTACAATTCTGTCACCAGTCTGCTCTACTTCCCTGTGGTGTCCCTTAGCATGTGGCCTGTCCATTGCCACTTCTGCTGGCATACTCTAATGAAAATATTGGTCATGTTTAAAAAGTATGGCAAATATATTTTAAAGTAAAAATAAATAAGTAAATAATATATTTATAGTCACACAGCATCCACAGAAACTTTAGTATTTATTTAGGCTTAAAAACCTTGGGCTGTAACAGAATGGTAAAGGAAAAATCTAATTATAAAGTTTCAATTAACAGTTGATGATTAACATGGGATTAGTTAAATTATCAGGAAAACACAGTTAAGTTAAAATATGTAACATACCCAGTTACTTAAATCTTATTTTAATAGTTTAGACAAAAAGTATATATTTCAAAAAGTAAAAATTTCTTTAGAGTTTAGCAATTTCTTTATTAATGGAGTTTCTATCTACCACCAGTACACAATACTAAAAATGAGGGTATAAAACTATACTAAAGCTGTACTCAATGCCCTTCAAACATATTAAAAATGATGGTATAAATCTCTAGTCATTTCACAACTAATAACTTAACTTTAGTGTAAGTTAAATTGTGGAACATGGTTTCCCACTGTATCCTAAGTATTTACACATTTCATTATCAAGAATACTTAATTTAAATAAAAAATACTAGTTTAATACCTAGTTTTCTGTTACAGTTTGTACAGATGTAAAAGTGTGTACATAAAAATGTAGGGTGAATTATTTTTATATTTTTAATTATGGTAAAGAAGCCAATGATGATGAAGGATGATTTACTCAAGGTGCAGTCATGGAGACCTATTAGATTTGGTAGCTGAAATGAAGGAAGAACAATGTTACAAAATGTTTCAGCTTTCAGTGCAAACAAATACATATTTTCAAGACAATTTTTATGACTTTGGTTTGTAGAAATTGCAATAAATTATATCTGACGTTATTTTCATTGAAATGGAAAAAAAGCACTTGTTGATATATTATATATGAGTAGTAAAGAAGTAAATACCAATCCAAAGTCAATGTTCTTATTGTATAGTTACTAGTTACCAATTGAATGTTTGTATGTTTAGGTATATTACTGTTAGCAACTTGTACATACACACTGTTATCATGGCACTTTGCATTGATAAGAGGGTCATTGCAATATTTATGCACTTGCAAATAATTACATTCTTGATAATTTTCACAGATGTTGCATTTAACAAGACAACAACAAAAATCATATACATGCATGTATATGTTGATTGTTGGTATACAAAATTAGTTCTTTTCAATTAGTAGTTGTTTGAGTTTACATGCACTTTTGGAAAATCAGTTTTGTGGTGTTTTAACCCATACATATATATATATAAACCTTTGATAAGACTTTGTTTGTTTGTTTGCTTGTTTGATTGATTGAACGTGCTAATCTAAGTAATTACTGGTCCAATTTGAAAAATTCTTTTAGTGTTAGATAGTCCATTTATCGAGGAATGTTATAGGCCATATATTATCCCCGATTTCCTACGGGGACGGGAACCAACTGCGTGGCGTCCGCTAGTAAGCTAGCAGTGTAATATTTTACAAAAATTACATCTCAAAAATCTTAATCATAGCAGCTTCAGCATTGAATAAAACTGATTCAAAAATTATGGAAAATCCGAAAAAAATAGACCGCTGTCACCCTAGGGATTTTTGGAAAACTGTTCAAATTAGTTTTAGATAATTTGGTGGTGTATCTACCATTCGCGTTTTTATCCATTAACTACGGGACACCCTGTATGTTATATTATCTACTACTATCGGACTTCGTCCGCTTTTATACCTTCTTAATCCGGCCCAGTTGCAAAATCAGATTTTTGACATTCTCACGATTGGCAGGTAACTTAGTGCAGTGTAGTGATAATAGAAAAGATAAGGGGATCGATTTGATTATACATTGCTCGCTTTTGTCGCATTGCAACTAAAGAGATAGCTATATTTAGTCATGTACCGAGTATATATGGCGCGTATCTAAAATGTTGCAGTGGGCCATTATAAACAAGACTGATTTGATGACGTCATCCGCATTTCCTTAGCGCATTACAGACACTAATGCTATGTAATCTGCAATCAGCAAAGGTCAATATCAGTAAACTAAATAAGCACGTGATTCTTTTGCGATACCAACCGGTTTTTATTGAGAGGTACACTATTGAAGTGATTGGAGAAATTACCTAGTTATGCAGATTAAATTCGCACGCAACTTCGTCCGCATGAAGTGCAGTCTTCATTATTTATACAAATTGTTCTCAACAACTATGACTAATCTGAGTTCTGACGCGACGTCAACCTGAAGGTCACGTTGATAACAACAAACGAATCTGATAACAATACGCCTTTCCCGCACTGAGGGATTACCCCTGACCATTTTTATTTTATTTTTATTCATATAGGCTACTTTTTACCCCGAAAAATTCCATGGTTCCCGAAGGATAAGTGAAAAATTCGAACCTCACGAAGACTAATTCACGGGCGTCCGCTTATTATAAATACTTCTGATTAGTAACAGCATTCTTGTTTCCATTTCTTTTAGGAAGGCGCCTGTGAGTCCCTCAGCGAATACGTGGGCCGGAACAACGCTAACAAGAAAGATCTGAACAGGGACTTCCCGGACCAGTTCGACGCGAACAAAGCGAACGACGAGGGGTATTTGTTCGGAAACCGGCAGCCGGAGACGGCGGCGCTCATCCGATGGGTCATGTCCAAGCAGTTCACGCTGTCTGGGAACCTGCATGGTGGTGCTATTGTTGCTAGCTACCCTTATGATGATACCAGGTAAATGACTTTTATGTGTAAACATGATAATTGATGGCCCAGTGGATATGACCTCTGCCTTCGATTCGGAAGGCGTAGGTCTGAATTCGGTCCGAGGCATCTCCAACTTTTCAGTTATGTGCATTTTAAGAAGTTAAATATTAGGTGTCTCAAACGGTGACGGAAAAGCATTGTGAGAAAAACCTTATACTTGAGAACTTTCTTGATTCTCTATGTGAAGTCACCCAATCTGCATTGGGCTAGCATGGTAGAAATTTACATTATCAGGGAGTAATATAGGCATATTTTACCCCTCTATTCCCAGAGTTGGGTGTCCACACCAAATCCACGAAAACTAAATTACTGTTTAAGTTTTACTGCATTTATTTGAAATCCAATTAATAATTTGTAATCTATTTAAGCAAATAAAAATACCTTATCTTATCTATTTGTGTCAGAAGATTTACCTGTTTTGTCATTTTGTTTGGTTTTGTGTTTAACACTTGTTGGTAGAGCTGGTAGCTTAGATAAATAATGTATTAGAGTAGGTTTTATCTAGTACCTAATGTATAACTATCTAATTTTATTGTATCATTATTTCGTAGGCTTAGAAAGATTAGATTTTAAAGGTCAAGAGGATAGACTCAAGGACACGACGTTATGGGTTCCCATATTAGATACACTTAATTTAACTTTTTAAGTTTTTGAAATTTTACTTATATTCTTTAACTAGCTGACTCTGTGCGGTTTCACCCGAGTGGTTCATGTTCCCGTAGGAATACGAAGATAATATACAACCTATTGCCTTCCTCGATAAATGGGCTATTAAATTCCTCTATTACTGAAATATTTTTTCAAATCAGACCAGTATTTCCCAAGATTAGCGCGTTCGAGGACATAAACAAACTCTTTAGCTTTTTAATATTAGTATAGATAATATATAACCCGACATTTCAAAACTGCATACTTCAAGTATGTAGTTTTGAAATGTCGGGTTAAATACATTTTTAATTTGGTTAACAAAGTTTTTACGAATGTTGGAAGGGGAAGAGGAATATTTGTATATTAAACTTTATAATTCAAAATTCCAGTGGCAAAGAGGACTGCTGCATCGAGAGCCAAACGCCCGACAACGCGTTGTTCAAACACCTAGCCGAGGTGTACGCGTCGAGACACGAGGCGATGCACCGGGGAGACGCGTGCCTGCCTGAGAAATTCAAGAATGGCGTCACTAACGGCGCTTTCTGGTATAATGTCAAAGGTAACTAATTGTTCGTAACTAATTATTCGTATTGATGGGCGGCGTCTTAGCTGGAGAGCTGATCGACATTTTTGGGTATAGGTATTTGAGGCAGGCTGAAAACTTGTCCTGTACCCCCAGCCCAGCCTTTCTAGGGGAGTACTGAAGTAAAACCAATCTTAAATTTTATTTTTAAAATTTTTTAAATTTTTTCTTCATATCAATAATATCTAAATAACGTGTCATTTAGAAATCTAGGGGTGTTACAAAAGGGAATGTCCATCCCCGGCTCAAGCCTACCCCAACCATCCGCCAATTTACTTATATCTAAAAAAATCTCAATAACATTTTCAATTCATCTTTAGTTTGTCTATAAAGGGGACAAGCAGAGATTGTTGACCATACAGCCTGTGTTTTACGATTTTTTTTTTGAAGACCTATGATTGGTTTGTGTGTTAGTTTTCGTTAAACTTGTTGGTAAGAAAAAAAATACAGTTTCAAATGTTACTTTGCCGCTTTGGTACACCAGCGAACATTTTGCCCTAGAAGAGTAATAAATTTTTTTTTTTTCAAGAAACATACTTTTACGAAGCCAATTATTTAACCAGATCCATAGTTATACATTATATTATCATCTCCATATACTTTTTATGGGAGTACCTGGGTTCCCTGGGCCGACGTTGTATGGGCCAATGGAAATTCCCCTTTGCCTCATTTAAGAACATTAAGAACGTTAAGACATACATATGTATTTTTATTTATTGTGTTAAATGTTTTCACACACTGCAGCGTCCTAGATTTAATACTCTTTCAATAAATAATAAAATCTGCTGAACAATTCTAGGTGGCATGCAAGACTTCAACTACCTCCACTCGAACTGTTTCGAGGTGACATTCGAGTTGTCGTGCTGCAAGTATCCTACCGCGGACAAGCTGCCCAAGTTCTGGCGCGACAATAAGGATCCCTTGCTGGCCTTCATTGAGCAGATACACATCGGTTGTCGAGGGTTCGTGGTGGATGAAGCTGGAGTGCCTATTAAGGTAAGTGTACTTCAAAAAAGAGCAATTCGAGCAATATATCAACTAAAATCACGCGAGTCCCTTCGTCAAAAGTTTAAAGAAATAGGCATATTAACAGTAGCCTGTCAGTATATATTTAGCAGTATAGTCTATGTAAGACAAAATATTAATTTGTACAAACGAAAAGTAGATTTAAACCCACGTCTTACTAGACACGGGCATAAATTAGTTATTTCTGCGTATCGTCTCCAAAGAGTTAAAAAATCTTTTGTAGGTTTGGGTGTACTCTTCTATAACAAGATCCCCAAGACTGATGGACTTGCACAACTTTAAGCAATGTGTTAAAAAACATTTACTTAGTCGAGGTTACTACACTATTGATGAGTTCCTTAACGATAAAGGTGCTTGGAGGCCATTGGATCAGCTTCCACCTTCACACAGGAAGTAAAACTATAAGATATTGTAATTGTTATCAATTGTAAATTATAGTACTGTATTTCAAAAGAGCAACTGTTGAGTTTCTTGCCGGTATCTTCTCAGCAGAACCTGCCTTCCGAACCGGTGGTAGAATCTTTACAAATAGTCAACTGACGTGTCAAAAGTGCTTGTAAATTGAGCCTACTTGAAATAAATGAATTTTGATTTTGAGTTATTCATCATCATTATCAGCCGATGGAGGTCCATCGGCTGATAATGATGATGGAGCACTGCAGGACATAGACTTTTTAGATAGACTTCCAAACAAGTCTATGGCCGCCAGAATCCAGCGGCTCCCTGCAACCCGCTTGAAGACCTCAGTCCATCTATTAAGGGGTTGACCAACGCTGCGCTTTCCGGTGCAGGGTCGCCATTCAAGCAATTTGGTACCCCAACGTCCATCGGCTCTTCGAACCATGTGCCCATTGCTACTTTAACTTTGGGACTCGCTGAGCTACTTTGGTTCACTTTTGAATGAACTTTTGAATTTGTACACTTTAATAATAATAATAAAATCCTTTATTCAGCTAAAAAAAAACAAATTAAAAAAATCAAGAAGAAATTACAAACTAGTATTAGTTTGTAATTTCTTCTTGATTTTTTTAATTTGTTTTTTTTTTTACAGAGAACAGAGCATTTACAAATTACTTAAAGATACCTACTTAAATTACAAAGTTCCTCTGTCTGTACTTAGTATAATAATATAATAAAGAAATTCAGCTGAATGGGCGCTGCCTCAGCTCGATACTACTGTTGAGAGCTGTAGTGCTGATTTTCGGGCATGACCCCAGGGTGAGCTCACGGACCGATCGGACATACTTTTGCGGTGTCGCTAACAATAACTTTACTATTTCTTGTTTACAAACTCAAGAAAGCTTTTTTTCTACTTTTTTAAGAATTTTTGCGTGACAACTTGATTTCGGTTGTTTTATTAAATCATGCATAGAGTTAAATCTTATAACAGTGAGAAAATATTGACATAAATGATAAATGGATTTAATCTACGTTGTTCATTTCCAGAATGCCCAAATCACAATCGACGGCATTAACCATTCGGTGAGGACAACGGAGCACGGCGCTTACTGGAGGATGCTTCTACCGGGACAGTACAACGTCACTGCAGTGGCGGCTGGGTAAGTTGTCTTATCATTTTTTTGATGTGTTATTTACTAGTGGACACACTTAATGATTAAGAGACGAATATCTTAGCATTCCATGGATTCACCGTGCGGGTGCCGGGTCCATCGTGTGGTAGAGAGAAAAACACCAAACAAAGTCCAGGACTTGTGACTACTGGATGTAGGGTTAAGGAATTCCTTGAAGATCGATCAACACTCCCCTTCTCTGCTCGTGTTGTTCTCCCTACCTATCCAAATTTGGTAAGATCCTATTGGAGCAGCTTTGGATACTCGTTCTAATATAGAACTAGCTGCACTTCTAGAGAGGCCAAGGTCTTTAAGCAAGTTATAGAGAGATTTTGCTGGTAATCCTCTCGCATCTACTTCTACGGCGTATAGACTAACTACATAGCCATTTTTAGTTCATTTGTTAGGTCATAATATTAATTCACTTTTAAACTGTGGTCCTTCGGAATGTTAGTCTACCACGGCACAGTAAGCTCTACAAGTACTATTGGCTTTGTTTGTTTGGACAAAAGGAAAATGTCTGGTCTAGATCTCGAAATAGCGACATCCGCTGGGATTTTATAATGTTTCTCATACGTATCCATTAATAAAGTCCAATCAGGTGCAGAACCTAGGATTGAGTAAGGCTTACTAGATGATTTTGTTATTGAACCTGCTTTGACGAAGTTGTCTTTTATTTGTAGTCAATCCTTTTTGAGCTCTAGCTACTGACAGGCTTATAGCTTCACGTATAATTTGGAGTACTCTATCATGACGACGTGAGTAAAGACCCCTATCCAGGAGCACCTTGCATAAAATCAACAAACTTATAAATATAAACTTTATATTTAATATTTATTATCTATGAGTCATAGTATAAGCGTGTGTGTATATGTGTTCTGATATCCACACGAAGCAGTTCGGTTCGATAGTCTAACTACTATTATAAAGAGTAAAGATTTGATTGTTTGTTTGTTTAAATAAGCTCTGAAACTACCAATCCGATTACAAATTTATACCAACATTATTATCTACGTTATCCATGATGATCATAGTCTATGTTATTTATCCCACGGGAACGGAACTACGCGAGTGAAACCGCGGGGCGTCAGCTAGCTTCAATTATTTTAAATATTTTATAATGTGCTCTTTTAGGTATTCAACGCCTCCGCCGGTGGCCATAACGGTAACCTCTGAGGTACCGACCATAGTGAACTTTACTCTTCACCGGCACCCTCGCACGCTGACCGATGGTAAGTACCAGCGTCACCATGGCAACGCCGCTGTCGCCAAAACGCACTGCTGGCTGTTACTGCAGTTTGTCCTTGTACTAATATTGCGGGCGAAGTAATATTCACTCTAACACTGTGGTGTAAGGTCCATTTTCATTTAACAATATCGAAACTTATTTCATAAGGACTGCTGTGGTATTGGAATGTTCTAAGTCTCGATTGACTCTTATACACATGGGTGTAAGGTTCATTTTTAAAAAAATTCAAACTGATCCCACTTCTGATGTCAAAGAGTAATTATTATAGGTTATTGTGATGAAAAGAATAATAATAATAATCAATCTTTGGCACACTAATATATAATAATAAATATATTTAATGTTGTTCATCGCTAGACATTGTCAATTAATCAATACGCCAAATATGACTTGTTTTGATACAGTTTGTATATATTAGAAATAAGGAACAATATAAAGCTGTAAATGTGCTATGCTTAGGGGCATTTTCATTGATCTTTACATTACTATACTAGTACTAATAAAAAACAGACCGACTTCTCAAAATCTTTTATATAAATTAACAAAATACTTTTAAAAAAGAACTTAAAAATTAGTGTGACATTAGCTTTCTTCATTCGTTTTTATTATTGATATAAAATATTGATGGTTATTATTTATTCTTATTTTTTGAAAATAAAAAAAATTAATCTTGAGTCAATCACGTGGGAATATCTAGTCTATTAAACTATACCATTAATTACTTCTATACAAAAATAAAAATATCAGACGAAAGAATAAAGCTTTTGTATACATGTTCTAAAACTTTTATTTAATTAACGCTAACAGGTGTTAAGTAGTAGGATAATATTAGATTACTCGGTTTTAATGAAATTTAAAAATCAGTATTCATAAATAGTTCTGCAGTGCTTCGAACACACTATCAAATTGGTGCAATTTGGTAGCGTTAAATTTTGCGTTTTGATATTACTTAAACCTTATTTATTTGAATTTGAAAGAAAATACCAATAGCATTAGACATACATGTATATTTAATTTTCATTGTCTAATATTGTAATGGCGAATGTTGTGTGAATGTTTGTTACTCTTCGCGCCGCAAAATCTGAACTGATTTGACTAAAATAAAAATCCCAGTGATAGCCCAGTGGATACGACCTCTGCCTCCTATTCCGGAGGGTGTGAGTTCGAATCCGGTCCGGGGCATATGCACCTCCAACTTTTCAGTTGTGTGCATTTTAAGAAATTAAATATCACGTGTTTCTAACTGTGAAGGAAAAACATCGTGAGGAAACCTGCATACCAAAGAATTTTCGTAATTCTCTGTGTATGTGAAGTCTGCCAATCCTCATTGGGTTAGCGTGGTGGACTATTGTGGGCCTAACCCCTCTCATTCTGAGAGGAGACTCGAGCTCAGCAGTGAGCCGATTATGGGTTGATCAAATGAAAATCAAAAAATCCCAAATAAACCGTAGTCAACGGGATTTGTGAAAATCGGAATTTCACACGGGCGTCGGCCGCTAGCTATAAATAAAATTATAACATTATCATGAACATTGATGAAAAATTAAATTAAGGTCATATAGGATATGATACAAGACTGGCTAAAACGAAAAATTATAAAGCAAACATTTACATTAATTACGTTATAAAAATTTTTCTTAATCATACTAATTTTTTTTTCAATACCGTGAAGATATTGAAGCTTTTAAATTGGTATATTTAAAACGCAATATTCAACGCAACCGTGAACGCATTACGTTAAGCCTCGCTTTAATTAATATTTAATTGTATATTGATTTTATAAATTAAGTATCAAAGCAATAAAATTGTGATTTTACAGTTTAAGTTTAAAGTTTAAAAGTTGGATAATGAAGTCAAGTCACTACTTAACATTAAATTAAGCATAATTCACACTGCCATATAGTAATATATTAAAATGAGAATTTAATAAGCTTATAATATTAAAAAAATTTTGATTTTTGGAAAATTAAAATTGTTTAGTCACTTTAGAAAGTATTATCGAGAGTTAATTATTGATGTATAGATAAATTTTCATAGTAGATAAAGAATTTAAATAATTTATTATGAAATATTGAAATAAATTCTGTTTCAAAATTTTTCGCTAGTTTTAATTTTTTTTGTTTGTTTGTTTTGTTCTATACCTTTTGAATGAAATCAAATGATACTTGCATTAGGGTATACGTTTGTTTTGGTGGTGGTAATGGTAGTTATACATAGAGGACCCTGTAAGAGCTTCCGCACACAGGCCACGGGCCACAACCACAAAACGCCGCTACCGGCGTATTTCCTGTAGTTTCATACATTTTATATGGACTCGCCGCACACGGTTGACGCCGGTGGCCGCCACACGCTTCTTGTGGCCCGCACCGGCCACTAAACGCCGACACACGCCACCCGCGCGATTCAGCATCACTCTGTTAAAATTGCATGTATTCAATAACTACGGATTTGTCTTTTACGACCACGTTTTCTTATCGAAAGCAGTGCAATTTAATCTTCTTCGTTCGAGTCCATTATGATACTGCATGCATGGGTAAAAAAAGTAGCAGCCACAGACCACAAGTGTCGACCACTAGCCACAAGTGACTGTCGCGCGCTTCAGCTACTTTTGTGGCCCCTTCTTGCTTTTTGTGGCGGCGTTTATGGCTGTCGCGTGTGGCCCGTGTGCGGCGACACTAACTTAAGTGTATAGTTAACCTTGCAATTTTACTATTCATATATTCAGATATTGTACATAAGATGGTTCTTATATTCGTTAGCCTTCTCAGATACTAACGAGGCATTATGTTTTTTTTTAATTCTCATCATGAAGTTAGCAGTGTTTGATGTTAATAGCAGAGACTGCTAACAATTATTTTTAAGACAAAGGACAAAAAGTAGAAAAGTAAAATTGTTTTGTTGGTCAGCCACCTAGTGTACATGGAATACATTATGTGTCCTGTAATATACAGGATGTCCCGTAATTAATAAATAAAACGCGAATAGTACAGAAAACTGTACAGATTTAAAAACGCTAATTTAAGATATAAAAATTTTAAAAATCCGAAACAAAAATATAACTTGGTCACCCTTGAGATTTTTTTAAAAACTATTCAAATTAGTTGTGGATGATTAGGTGGTGTATCTGCCGTTTGCGTTTTATCCATTAATTACGGGACACCCTGTATATTCTATAGCAAGATCTTTTTTTGTGTTTTTTTTTATCTTAAAAAAGTTAATTCTCTTTTTACTTAATATTTTTTTTCTTTTTCACACGCTTCAGTTCAGATTCCATTTTTCACGGTTTTTATTCTGTTGATATTTTCGGTGTTGGTGTTTCTTCATATTATGCACTGTTGATTTGCCCTTTTATTTATTTCTCCCGTTTCTGTAAATAATAAACTTTCCTAACATTTCCTCAATCACTACAAATTCAATCAGTTTAGTATAACTACCACCACCTTATATAACAAATTAGTCTTAGCTATTTGTAGATTTTTTTTTAATTTTGTGAACTAATATATTTTTTGTAACAAAACTATTAACAACTTTTTTGTTATTACTTTCAACTTATAATAGCATTGAATCTAATATTTATTTATTTTGACAAAAATTTGCATTTGAAATTTTGTAGTAGATTTTTAAATTTAATTTTATTCAATTTCGTCTTTATTTCTGGTTACAAATTCCCATTGGTTAGTTCCATTTTTAAAGTAACTGTGATACCATAATTTTCTATTCATTACCAAAAATACAGTTTTGTTTTCAAATTGAAAAGTCCCTAAAATATGAACCTAAAATATATTCCAGATAAAATAAACTACCAAACTACCAAAATGGTAGAAATTTAAATAGTTTTTTCCCAATAAAGGAGAGCCATTCTTCAACAAATCGTGCCATCTAGGTTTACCAATCGGGGGCAAATCAGCAGTACGTAGGGTCGCTCGTCACCCAATCGACGGTCTCTCCGCAGAGGACTTCAGCCACCATAACTATGTGAAGATGGAGAAGTTCCTCCAAGATCTGGCAGCTGCGTACCCTGATATCACCAGGTTGACCAGCATCGGCAAATCTGTCGAGGGTCGGGAGTTATATGTTTTGGAAATTACTCAGAATCCTGGGAAACACATACCGGGTGAGTTTGTGTGTTCATTTTATTTATTACTAGTCGACGTTCTGCGGTTTTAGCTGCGTAATTTTCGTTCCTGTGAGGGTTTATTCTTTCTGAGAGCTGTGATAGCCCAGTGGATATGAGCTCTGCCTCCGATTCCGGAGGGTGTGGGTTCGAATCCAGCCCGGGGCATGCACCTCCAACTTTTCAGTTGTGTGCATTTTAAGAAATTAAATATCACGTGTCTCAAACGGTGAAGGAATAACATCGTGAGGAAACCTACATACCAGATTTTTTTTCTTAATTTACTGCGTGTGTGAAGTCCGTCAATCCGCATTGGGCCAGCGTGGTGGACTAAGGCATAACCCCTCTCATTCTGAGTGGTGACTCGAGCTCAGCAGTGAGCCGAATATGGGTTGATAATACTGAGGGTTTATTCCCCGTGGTCCCTTCAAGACGTAATGGTCCCTCTCGGTAATCCCTGCAGGGATCACGGGGAATAAATTCCCAGTGGTTCCCATGGTCAAAATAAACCCCTGTGAGAATACGGGGGATAAATATACGAGTAGCTTATGAAACTCACAAATAACGTGGTTTTTTTGTAGTAAAAGTAATTTCAAAATCGGTTTAGTAGATCCAGAGATTACCCCCTACAATACTACAAACTTTACTTCTCTAAGATATTAGTTTATTCATTGGTTAGTTAGCGGTTTGTTATGTTAAGTGGTCTTATAATGTTAAGTGACGGCAGACGATTGTATAGATAATTTGAAATGGGTAGAGTCTATGAAGTCTTGAATGATTTCGTCGTGGCGTCATATTGGAATGCATATCGAAATAGAGTACGGTTTTTAAAAATATAACCTATATTCCCTTTCCTATTCAATTAGTCGGAAAGACTGTGGGTAGTGCTACGACAATAGTCTAGCTAGGATCGAATCTATGACCTCTATGGTGTTGTGCCTGCCCTTATATACCTCTGTCCGTGAAGCTATAGCTTAGCTCTTTATACACTTCAATAGGTAGGGCAGTAGAATGGTAACTAGCCAACCGAAAGCAAACAAAATAAACACCTCCACTTTAATCAGACGAAATGTTATAAAAAAAAAAATTGTCCTTGGAAGAATTTTGTAGCAGTGCACAAAATATCCTGAAACTAAACCTCCTAGACATCCTCAAAATAAAAGTGAAATTTTTTGACAGGTAAACCGGAATTTAAATATGTGGCAAACATGCACGGTAACGAGGTAGTGGGAAGGGAGTTGCTACTGCTTCTAGCCAAATACCTCTGCCAGGAGTACAAGAAAGGAGATTCACGCGTCCAGAAGATCCTCAACCACACCAGAGTACATCTAATGCCCAGTATGAATCCTGATGGATATGAAAACGCGAGAATGGGTGAGTAAATTTAATCCTATTATTATAATACTTTCGCTATAGGAACATAGGAACATTATTATAATTTTTAAAGTGATAACTTTAGGGAGGGTAAACCAAAACCAATGGCTCCGTAACGTAACGCGTTAAGGTGCCAGGTATAAGTTATTATTTCTTTCGAACGTCTCGAAAAGATTTTTTTTAAAGAATATTTGCCGTATCCTTTAAATAAGACCAATACAGACCCCTCCAACAAGTCGGAAAATACTGTATTAGAAGTGAGTACGATGATAGTTTATCGGGTGGCGATCAAACCACGACATCTCGGTGATGAGTTCCCTTTACCGCTAAGCTTTTAAATTTTATTTCTTCCTCTATAAGGACGGAGGCATGGTCCGCTAGTGGGCTTATGATTTATCAATTATTAAAATGCTTCAGCGGCCAAAATTTTTATAGAGCTGTTTAATGTTCCCATTGATTTAAGGCTTTGTGTAAACTTTCACTGGAGAAAGGATCACTTCTTTTTAACCGACTTCAAAAAGGAGGAGGTTCTCAATTCGGTCGGTATTTTTTTTTTTTTTTTTTTTTTTTTTTTTTTTTTTTTTTTTTTTTTTTATGTATGTACACCGATTACTCAAAGACGCCTGGACCGATTTCAAAAATTCTTTTTTTGTTTGAAACGGTATAGTCCCCATTTGGTCCCATTGCCATCATGACATGATCTGATGATGGAATCCTGGAGAAATTGAGGGGAACTTTCGAAAATTATATCGGTGTCTAGTGTGTTCGTGAACTTTTCCATTTAGTGCCTTTAAGAAATACAAAATTATGAAGGTTTAAAATCGATCTGATGATGGAGTCATAAAACAGACGAGGGAACTCCTTGGCGATTTACAGCAGTTACCTTGTGTTTGGGCTTGATTAATTTGTCTTAATGAGAACTTTCCACATAGATAGGTTGTGACTGTCATTTAGGGGTTTGGTGATGAAGACCAAGGACAATTAAGGGAACTCCTTAACAGTTAACAGTAACTACCTTGTGTTTGGCCTTGATTAATTCGTATTGCAGAGAACTTTCTACCTAGATGAGTTGTGTCTGTTATTAGGGGTCTGATGATGAAGACCAAGGTCAATGAAGGGAACCCCTTGACGGTTTACGGTAGCTACCTTGTGCTTGGGCTTGATTAATTTGTATTGCTGAGAATTTTGTACCAAGATGGGTTGTGACTGTCATTAGGAGTCTGATGTATTCGTTTGAGATGAAATTTTACACTAAAAATTGAAAAATAATAAAAATTTTAATAAAAAAAATACAACCGACTTCAAAACCTAAAAACGTACCCACTAAACTAAAAAGCGAAAAATAACATCATAATATGTTCTACCTGCTGATCAGTATGAAGTCGGTGCTTAGCCGGTGTTGTCTTAATTTAAGCCATTTCTGACAGGACCACATGAAACAACATTGTCTGCAAAATAAAGATATGCTCACATGGCTTGAATTAATACATCACCGGCTTAGCACCGCCTTCATACTGATCAGCAGGTAGAACATATTATGATGTTATTTTTCGCTTTTTAGTTTAGTGGGTACGTTTTTAGGTTTTGAAGTCGGTTGTATTTTTTTTATTAAAATTTTTATTATTATTCTTTACAAGTTAGCCCTTGACTACACGGCATAGTACCGGAACGTTAAATCGCTTGGCGGTACGTCTTTGGCGTTAGGGTGGTACCTAGCCACGGCCGAAGCCTCCCGCCAGCCAGACCTGGACCAATTAAGAACCCAGGGATCGAACCCAGGACCCTCGTCTTGTAAATCCACCGCGCATACCACTGCGCCACAGAGGCCGTCACTCTTTATAAATCAACATTTTATCAAAAATTATGCTTCAACAGGCGACTACGACAGTGCCAAAGGCAGATCAAACGCACACAGCGTCGATCTCAACAGAAATTTCCCCGACCAATATGGGCCGACGAAGGTATGATTTCATTAATGATTGTTTGTGCTTTTTTTATTAAGATACCTGTAGATACATATTTTATTTCAATTGTGCTATTAGAACGACTATTGGAAGTGTCATGTTCATACCGCAAGCCGTTGGCGAAAACCTTCACGAGGAAACAATTCTGCGGCAACAAAATATTTACAAGCAATACAAAATTTCTAATTACTAAGTTGTCGAAATGATTAGACCCATACATATCAAAAGGACATTTGTAGATTATAGAACGAAAGATGGACAAAAAAGTAATATAATGGGTGCATAGGGGGCAAAAAAAGATAAGAGGACGTCAGTAAAGTAGATGAATAGACGTCTTCTCAGAAATGAGCGGCACGGTCTGGATGCGTACAGCCAGAATTATATAGTTATAGAAAGATTTGGAGGAGGTCTACACCATACAGGCGACTTGTCTCAGATTAATTACATATAGACCTGCCTCGATAGACGTTACTTTTCTGACCAAGTATATGATCAATGATCTAATGCGATTATAAAAATTGTCTATAGAATCGATATCTCATAGTTGTTCGGTGAAAGATCTCCGTAAAAATACCTTTTTGTGTAGTTGAATGGTGTAAAAAAAATTGGTTGCCTGTAAAGTCGGTATACGGGCGAAAGTTTTACGTGACAACGACTTTGAGTGGTAAAATAATTTTAATGTGAATATTCATAATTTGAAAAGGTGTGTATGCCTATCTCTCTCACTCTCTCTCTCTCTCTCGCTCTTAGGCGGGCTAACTGTGCTCGAGTGAAAGGGACGCGTGCCTTTCACTTTTATGTCTGTCTCTCTCGCTCTTAGGCGGGCTAACCATGCCCGAGTGGAAGGGACGCGTGCCTCTCACTCGCTCTCATTGTGAGATGTGAAGACGTTGTCACGTCAAAACGGTCAACAACTTCTAGTTTGTTATATGATATATACCTAATTTAAGCTCGTTTTCCTTAAAAAATTACAGACATTTTTTAGGTGAATTTGGGTGAGATACTAGTCCATAAGTAATTAGGCTGAGCGACTTGAATATAGTCAAATTATTTTTCATTAACGTTATGGCAGATTTACATTTATCTGACGTGTCGTGTCGTGACGCATCAGAACAGAATCGGTATTCATACAATTCTGGTCTGATGCGTCACAACACAAAACGTCAAACAAATGTAAATCCGGTTTTAGACTTTAAGGCAAAATTGTAAGGCATTAGAATAATGGCTATTTAATTTAAAAATCATAATATCAATAATATATTATTATTCCAGGACAACAGAGTACCAGAGCCCGAGACCCTCGCAGTGATGAACTGGTCCCGGTCCATCCCGTTCGTGCTGTCGGCCAACTTGCACGGGGGAGCACTGGTCGCCAACTACCCCTACGACAACAACCCCGACATGAGCAACGGGGTCGAGAACCTCGCCCCTGACAACGACGTGTTCGTGCACCTGGCACATGTCTACTCTGACGTAAGTCTGACTAAAGACCTTGTATATGATTATAACATACATTGTATATTATTATAACACTAGCGGACCCGGTCAAGCTTCGCTTTGACTAATGTGCACTTCTTCCCTACTCCTACCCTACCCCCACCCTACCCCCACCCTACCCCTACCCTACCCTACCCTATCCCTACCCTACCCTTACCCTATCACTACCCTACCCTACCCTACCCTACCCTACCCCTAATCTACCCCTACCCTACTTCTGAATTCATTTGTTACAAATAATGTGATAAATGACAACCGATTTTGTGCATACTTTACATAAGCCATCTACTAGTCTGAACAAAGCCTAAACATTAGGTTTAGATAGGTGAGCCCTTTCTTGAGTTCTAAAATTACAACGAAAAGTGGCATTGGTTTTTATACGTATGTAAATTATTTATCTTGGAACTTAAAATGTAGATTATAGACAACATAAAATGACATTTATGCATTCGTTAACCTATAGAATAAATCTTAGAAACTAAAGAAATAAGATGGAAAAAAATGCTTTTTATTGCTAATATTATTGTTTATTATATTAATTAACGTAATTATTGTTAGTGTTACAACTTGAAATACAAATTAAGAATAAAAAATACATACATACAGCCGAACTTAGAACCTCCTCCTTTTTGAAAGTCGGTTAAAAAAGTACCCTGAAAGCCATGTGTTGGTGCATTTTGCATTCATCTCCTTTTTATACAGGTTGCTTAGGAGAATTTCCCATAACTTCAAGGTATTAACGAGACCACTTAATATTTTTTTAACTACAAAAACAAAAAAAAAATATATTTTCATACAAAGTAATTCAAATAATACCAGCTATCCATGTAACACATGCCTTTAGGTAACAAGGTGACAACGTTGCATTTTAAAATATAAATACGTCAATATAAGGATACGTATATGGGACACATTTTAAGATCTATTTACAGAAGAAATATTATTTACTCCGAAGCTATTCATTTTTGAAAACAGTCATGTTCCATTAACATTTTAAAATAATTTTTGTTAAAGAATACCTTAGAGTTATGGAAAATACTCTCGAGCACCCTGTATATATGGTTTGAAGAGCTTGGGATGACACCAACCTCGATAACGATGTGTTCGTGCATTACTGATCTTCAAACAACAAACATAATCATTATTGCACAGGCCCATCACAAAATGCACCTCGGCCGCCCGTGTAAGGACTCCGACAGATCCGACGACAGATTCCCCGAAGGCATCACCAATGGGGCTAAATGGTAAGTATTGGATAGAAGCAGGCGTTACTTTGCGGAAGTTCATCATGATTATATAATGATTTATTTATTTTGCTATATTTAAATACCGTATTCTTACTGTAATATAACTTAAACTGTAATGGGTACTACGCGAATAAAACCGCAAGGGATCAATAAAAAAATCAAAGGATAAAAGTTTGGGTTACGTGAAAAAGAAATATTATCAAAGGATTGATTGTTCTCCGTGGCGTGCATAAAGTTATTACCTAGGGTTTGTACTATAAGTAAAAATTGGAAAATTCCTTGTCCAAGTATGTATTCTGTGGTCCAACATAAGTTTGTATTGAGTCCTTAGGGTAGGCAGTGATTTTTTGCATCTATTTAAGTGCACGCCACTGATTGTTCTAGACAATCAGCCCCTGTAGCCAAGTGGCACGTCGATTCTCTTTCTACGATCGCAAACGCTTCGAAAACTAGAAAAATGTATGGAAATGTCATTTGCTGTCGATAGATCACGTGATCAAGGTCTGTTATTCCCATACATTTTTCTAGTTTTCGAAGCGTTATGTTCTGATTATATCTTAGGCAACACATCACCCAAACATTAGGTGAGATTGTGGTCAAGTAAAAGACTTATAAAGAGAAAATAAAACGGTTTCTTGACCATTCTCAGGTACGTGCTAGCGGGTGGCATGCAAGACTGGAACTACCTGCAGTCGAGCGACATGGAGCTGACGCTGGAGCTCGGCTGCTACAAGTTCCCTCCCGCTGAGGATCTGCCCACCTACTGGGAGGACAACAGAGAAGCATTGCTGCAGTATATCGAAGAGGTATTCTATAACTAAAACTTGCAATTTTTACGTTTTATGCAGTAGCGTAATCCTTGGATCAAAATTAGTTAGAGGACCCAATAGACAAGCGACAAATCCGAAAAAAATTCCAAAACGCTCCAAATTTCCTTACTCAAACCCAAAAAAAATATTACATCTTGTGTATTATGTTATAACAAACTTCTTGGTACATATTTTACATAGGTAAGGTTAGATGTTGGTTGTTTTTCTGGAGGCACCAGACTAAGTGGGATTATCTTATGCCACGCGCTGCGAATATCCCATGGTTTTTAGGGGGTGAAATGGGCAACGAAATGGATAAGCATACGTTATATATACTGCAATGAGATGGCTTTACAGTAATTTTTGGAATACGGAAACAGTTCAGGTTTCCACTAACAATAAGAAGTTTGATTAATCATAATTTTTTTGCGTCCTAGAGTTTACTTTATTTTGATATTGTTGTAAAGTGGCAATGTAAATTCGTTCACAAAACGATAAAAAAGCATCAGAATGAATTGAGACGGCAAATCGTACTTCGTTATTGAGACCATCTCGTGTATCGCTATTGAGACTATCCGTCGTGATAGAGATAAAAATCGTCTGAAGATCAGTTAAAATGGGCTTAGGCGGCAGTTATTCAGTTCGGTTCAGTTCGGTTCAATTCAATGATGAGGACAAAGCATTCGAAATGTTAGCAGTTGTAAATATTACAAGATTTTTTGATTTTTTTAAATTTGACACCTCTGAAACAAATGAACCGTTACGATAATTACGATATTTACACGTTTCGCAGCATTCGACGCAGGTTTCAAGGTCTACGTAGGAAATTACGACTCGCACTTATCCGACGAAAGACTTCGGAATAATTAAAAAAACACAAACATACATGCTGACAGACATTGTCGTCAAAATAGTCACGATAGCTTCGTTCGACTCGCAGTGATGTCCGATGAAAACCAAAATATTCAAAAACGCACACGATGCGTTGCGGCGCCTCATCGCAAATACTTCACCGTATCAGCGGGCACACGAGCGAAGTGGCGCCGCAACGTTGATAGGTTGCAGCGGCGCCGTAGCAGCGTTGGACAGTCTGCAAATCCTTGACGCATAAACAACTTAGCGGTGCCGCTCCGACGTAGACGCACTCACCCCTCCCCGCCTCGTCTCGATGGTTGCAAGTCCGGTGCGGCGCCGGACCGCATCGTGTGACATGACACAGATATTTCTGTGTAAGACGACGCAGCGACACCGCGCCGCAGCCGCAACGCATCGTGCTCTTGGCTTAGTACTACCGTAAAGTTAAAATTGTTGCAGGTCCACAAGGGCGTGCACGGTTTCGTCCACAGTCACATCGGGCACCCGTTGCCCAACACCACCATCAGCGTGTCGGGCATCCGGCACAGCGTCGCCTCAGCCGCAGACGGGGACTACTGGCGGCTGCTCACGCCGGGCACCTACAACATCACCGCGAGCAAACCCAAGTGAGATACTTTGTATTCTTCACTATTTATTGTGACACTTTTTAAGGAACTAGGATGATATTTCAACTGTAAACCTTATATGAAGGCAAAGGAACGAGCTATACTTGATGTATAGGAAATCCGCAGATGAACCAAAGTCACCGACATAGCTCAACGAGTTGTGAAGCTGATGTGGCAATAGACTGGGCATATAGTTCGAAGAGCCGATGAATGTTGGGGTCCCAAGGTGCTGGAATAGCGACCCCGCACTACTAAGCGCAGTGTTGCCCGACCCCCCATCAGGTGGACTGACGACATCAAGCGAGTCGCAGGGATTCGCTGGATGCAGGTGGCTCAGTATCGTGATGTTTGGAAGTCCCTATAAAAGGCCTATGTCCTGCAGTGGACGTCCATCGGCTGATATTATGATGATGATGATGATGATGATTTGTAAATTTTAAATGGGTTTATAACCTGAAATAAAGACATATTATTATCCACCACGATACTCCAATAAGAATGAATGATTTATGACTGGTCTCTTTAACAAACACTATCAGATGTTAATGCTAATGACAGAGACCGAAAGCTTCACATGCTCTCTGAGTCACCAGGGGCATCAACTTCCCAACTCCGGGCACATCAACTGTACTGGAAGTTTCGTACAAGAAAAAAAGACTTCTGTTATTTATAACCTGACTCAATACTCCTGAGAGCCACATGGGCTTTGACCAATACCAGCACACACACAACCACTGGGCCAACAAAGAAGAGGCAGTTTTCCTAAAATAGAATATCTATTAAATCATATTAATTTTCTATAAATTGTATTCCTCTAGTTACGAGAGTATAACCGAGCAAGTGACAGTTCCCGAGAACGGCTCAGTGAATGTCAACTTCACGCTCATGCCCGACGATCCGCAGCACTGGTCTTCGGCCTACGACTTCCGGTAAGTGAATAGGATTATGAACCTTACGACCAAATACAGTGGGTTAACTTTACTATAACATCACACATTAGATCAGTGAACAGAACTATCAACCTTAGGACATACACAGTGAGACGATATTTCTATAACATCAATGACTGTCTATAGGTGTATACTTAGGACTATCAATCTTACGCATATACACAGAGAGTCGATATTTCTATAACATCATTGTCACATTCATACAACCAACTTCTCTTTAATATTCTTGCTCGACAATATATACCTTACTGGCTTTGTCATAAATGCTACTTTATCTTGTGCTGTGTACCTTTTATAATCTAAACTTTTGCTATAATATGTATGTTAAATTACTTATTTACTATATTTAAATGATATGTATATGAATATTGCAAATGTAAAATCGTTAATATTCCATCGATTCTTCTAAGTTGAATGTTGAAAATAAATCATTTTTTGTTAATTACACCATTCGTCTAAACATACTTTTCATTAATGTGTTTATGATAATATTTATTATTCTCTTTATCACAGTAGATATATTTTTTATTTATTTATAAATTATGTTATCAATAAATATATATTATATATCGGCTATTGTGTGTTGTTTTGCACTAACTGTCTGCTATACTAATATTATAATCCCTTGTATGTATGTTCTAATATTTAATTATGCTTATTAAAATTCATTATCAAAGACACAAATTACCCAAGTATCTAATTTTAATTAAAAATATAGTCATATATTATTTTTGATGTCTAATGTTATTAAAACGAGTTGCAATGTACAACGCAGCAAAATACTTCGGCGACAATATTTCATCTGTCCATAGACATACCGCTTAATTGAAAGTTTTTCTTAGGTTAGAAAACTTTTAGAATATGGTATAAAATATTGTGTGTGTGTTGCTAATATGCTAGACAACATAATTAAAACGCGCTTCCACTCGCCGAAATACTTCGTAAAAGCTAAATTAGACAACAGGTTTTGAATGCAAGCGACAGTCAGTATTGGTATTCGAGAAACTCTCCTTGTTTTAGTTAACCTTCAAAAACTTTTAGACTACGGTGTCCTTGTGTTAAATTGGAATTATATTTGTCTGACGTGTCGTGTCGTGACGCATCAGATTAGAATCGGTGTCATACATTTTGTATGCGACACATCAGAAGCCATCACAACATGTCACAACAAATAAGTGAAAACGTTGCCATACTAAATATATGATACCGATTCTGTTCTGATGCGTCACAACACGACACGTCAGAAAAATATAATTCCGCCTTAACTTAGGTTAAGAAACTTGTAGACTACAGTATCCTTGTGTAACTTAGGCTAAGACACATTGAGACGTTGGTATAAAATAGTGTGTGTGTGCTAGCATGCTAGACAACATAATAAAAACGCGCTACCACTCGCCGAAATATTTCGTAAAAGATAAATTAGACAACAAGTTTTGAATACAAGCGACAGTCAGTATTGGTATTCGAGAAACTCTCCTTGTAACCATGATGATCTTTTCGTCTATGTTACCTTGTGCAACTTAGGTTAAGAAACTTTTGGACTATGATATCCTTGTGTAACTTAGGCTAAGAAACTTTTAGACTACGGTATCCTTGTGTAACTTAGGCTAAGAAACTTTTAGACTACGGTATCCTTGTGTAACTTAGGCTAAGAAACTTTAAGACTACAGTATCCTTGTGTAACTTAGGCTAAGAAACTTTTAGACGTTGGTATAAAGTGTTGTGTGTGTGCCAGCGTGCTAGACAACATAATGAACACGCAGTACCACTCGCCGCTGGACATGTACGCCGCGCTGGCCGAGCTGGAGAACAAGTTCCCAGAGGTGGCGGAGTTCCGCGCGGGCGACAGCATGAAGACCGTCACGCTGCACGAACTGAAAATCACTGAGGACGTGAGTATCTTCATTGTTTCCTTCTATTTTTGACGAACTCTTTGGTTCAACTGGGAATGCTTTTGCTTTATTTGTGAGATATCTTGTTTCCTTCTATTTTTGACGACCTCTTTGGTGCAAATAGGCTTGCTTTTGCTTTATTTGTGAGATATCCTTTCAATTAAATGATTTTATACTTAGGCATAAGGGATGTGCAAGTGGAAGGACATAAGAGGAGAGGAAGGCCAAAGAAGAGATGGTTGGATTGTGTGAAAGAGGACATGTGTGTTAACGGAGTGGATGTTGAGTTGACGAGTAATAGAGACGAATGGAAAAGATTGACATATTTTTCCGACCCCATTTAAGTGGGATAAGGGTAAGGAGATGATGAAGCCCGCAACTCTATTCAAAATGAAAGCTAATCTTTCTCCTTTTTTTCGCAAGCCATGGAGTATCCATTACTCTGGAGTAAAAAGTTATGTACTATTGTCGTACACATTCCTGACACAGATGGTCTGCTCGAAGGTCCCATTTATCACTGTACCGAAATTATCTAAATCGGTTCAGCGAATTAGCCATGAATAGGTAACAGACAGACAAACTTTTGCATTAAATATTGATGTAAAAAAATGGGTTCAGCTTCAATTATGAAGACCGCCATTTTTTCTGACAGAAGATCACTAATGACGTAAGTTTCTTCGAAATACTGACGAGACATCTGGCACAGTAATAGGACGCCTTGCTATTAAAAAAAAATCAAAATTCGTTAAGAACTGACGAAGTTATCATCATCATCATATCAGCCGATGGACGTCCACTGCAGGACATAGGCCTTTTGTAGGGACTTCCAAACATCACGATACTGAGCCGCCTGCATCCAGCGAATCCCTGCGACTCGCTTGATGTCGTCAGTCCTTTTACGTACTTATTAAGATGTAGAATTGAAATTCAAAAAATTCAAAATTCAAAATTCATTTGTTTCAAGTAGGCTCAGTTTACAAGCACTTTTGATACGTCAGTTGACTATTTGTAAATATTCTACCACCGGTTCGGAAGGCTGGTTCTGCTGAGAAGAGACCGGCAAGAAACTCAACTCTTTTAAAAAAAATCATACAATATTATAATTTACAATTGATAACAACACTATTTGTATTTGAGGATGTTACGTAACAGCTTTATGTATTACAGAGTGGTGCACCAGAAGAGACGAAGTTCCACATAGCGCTGGTCAGCAACCTGTACGGCTCGCAGCCGCTGGGCCAGGAGCTGCTGCTCAACTTCGCGCGCCACGTCAGCACGGCGCACAGCATCGGCGAGCCGCGGCACAAGAGGCTGCTGCAGAACGCTGTCCTACATTTCATACCCAATCTGGATCCGCTTTTTGGGAAGATGCTGAAACAAGTGAGGGGTTTTTTAAATACATAATATCACGTCTCATTCCCGAAGCCGTAAGCAGAGAACCATCAAAAATCCAGCGTGTGATGGCAAATGATAAACAAAACTGCTGCTGCAAAACAATGTGGTCCCGCTTTTTGTAAAGGTACTGAAGCAAGTAAGATTTTATACATACATTAGCTGACCCGGTGAACTTCGCATTACCAGAGCGATTCAGATGAAATGGGTGAATTAGTGGGTTATCCTTAAAAATAGATATATGCCTTCGCAGATTTTTTTGTAGATCAATGAAACATTATTCTACTTTTACACGTTTTTGGCATATCTGTAATTATTATATTCATCTTTTATGAAAGCTCCCAGGAGGTTGACTTCCAACAATTATCGCAGTATTACAATAAATTTACACAAAATCTTAGTAAATTATTTGCCTAAACCTTCCTCATTAATCTGAGGCTTTGTAGGCTATTTAAGTGTCATTTGTTTTTTAGGTTATTGTAAAATAACGAGGTAGGCCACAAAAAAACTATTCATTTTGCTTTTCATAAGGTTACAAATAAAATAATGTTAAAAATTTGATTTCAGTATGATCACTCTGAAAAATGTACGTTAGACGTATTAGAAGAAGAATTCGGAGACAGCCTGTACAGTTATTTAACCAAAAAAGACCAGAACCCTCTATCAAACTACACAAGAGAAAAAGCTTTCATTGGCTTATTGGAGTCTGAAAAGTTCGATTTAGTTCTGGAACTAGCTTCCGGGACAGAAGACGTGACTATACCGAACTTTTCTAAAGATATATATGAAAAGATAGCTCAAAAGTACCAGGACAACAGGACACCGAGCAGCCAATATCAATGTAGAGAATATAACAACATCGCACATGAGAACTTGTTGGATTTGGTGTTCGAAAGATTCAACGTACCGATGATATCGCTTGGCTTGAGTTGTTGTAAAATGCCGTTGGAGAGTGACATCGCTGCGGTGTGGAGGAACAATCTACGCGGGATCATGAAGATCATTGAGCAAGCGTCGACGGGTTAGTATTTTTTTTAAATTGACTTTATGGTGTCTGCGAACCATATAGCTTTGGTTGTAATTGTAAGGCTCAGTCCAGAAAGGGCGAATTCGTCGCGGTTCTCTCGCGCGTATTACGCGCGACCGTTGCGTCCACAAGGTGGACCAACACGCGAGCATTTGGGGAGGAATTCAGTACGAAACATGGAGTTCTAGAGTTCGCGCGTTAACTGGACGCAACAAGGCGTCCGTAGTATCTCGACTCGCGCTCAATACGTGCGAATCACGCGCGAGTCGAGAGTCTGGCGTAGTGCACGCGATTTACGCGCGTATTTTCAATTCGCGCGATGCTTGTGGACCCGATGTATTGATGTCTAGTACTTCGACAACGCGCGCATGAAGGTCTAAGGCTTTAAGGCAGAGGCTTTTGTGTGTGCAGCTATGACCTGTAACGTTTATATTTATCCTTTTTCTTAGGTGTCGTTGGCTTCGTGAAGAACGAGCAAGGCGGTCCGATGCGCAGCGCGGTGGTGGCGATAGCGGGCTCGGCGCGGCAGTACCGCGTGTCCGCCAACATGGCGCACTACCGCGCGCTGCTGCCGCCCGGCGACTACCGCGTCATCGTGCGCTGCCACGGATACCGCGACCAGGTAACTACTCGAGAAACGAGCGAGGTGGTCCGATGCGCGAGCAACGAATTAGAGAACATTTGCGATAGACAAACAACCTAACTGAGTCGTTTTCTGCACGGTACATCTAGGAGTGCGAAAGTATGACATCAGAGGCAACCTCAGACCAATTATTGTATAGGACCTGCTTCGCTAGACGTTACTTTTCTATCAAAGTATATGATCAACGATCTATTGCGATTACAAAAACTGTCTCTATAGTATCGATGTTAAATAGTTGTAATTGTGTTCCTCGGTTAAAGAGCTCCGTAAAAATACCTTTTTGTGTAATTGAATTGTGTAAAAAACGGGCAAAAACTTCTCATTTAGTTTAAGATATACCAAATCTATGCTCGTTTACCTCAGAAAATGACAGACAATTTTGTTCGTGACTATGGGTGCAATACAGGTCCTTCTATAATTGGTCTGAGGAGGCAACAATGTAATGCAGACAACTGTATTATTTTGTTGAATGACATGTTAATGAATGAGTGTAATGATTACATAAACTGTGACCAGTTACCACCCTTCTGAAAAGTCAAAGTTGTACCGCATAGCGATTTACCGTTCCGGTACGATGCCGCGTAGGAACCGTCAGTGATATTGATAGAATAAACTTCTACCAAGTAACCCCGCTTTTATCTTAGACTGCATCATCGCTTAACATCAGGCGAAGTCTAAGGCTAACTTGCCACAGAATAAAATAAATATAAATACCCCGCACCTCTGTAAGATGCGCGTGAAATCAGACTCTACTAATTACATAAGGACTAGTTTCGTACGCAAATTCAGAAACAAAATTTTCTGACGTTTTGTGTGTAAAACGAACTTAGATTAGGTATCTTATACAAAACTAGAAGTTGTTGACCGTTTTTTACACCATTCAAATACACAAATAGATATGTTTACGGAGTTCTTTAACCAATGAACAAGATTACAACTATGAATCATCGATTCTATAGAAACAGTTATTATATTAGATCATTGATCATATGCGAAAAAGTAACATCTAGCGAGGCAGGTCTTTATGTAATTAGTCTGAGGGACCCAGTCTTTTAATTTGCTATAGCATGACAACCATCAAAGCTATGTTTATAGCCTCAATAGCTCAACGGTAAGAGCGGTCGGACTCATCACCGAGGGGTGGTGGTTTGATCCCCGCCCCGTTGGTCTATTGTTGAACCCACTTCTAACACAGACCGCCTAATTGGAAGGGAATGGGAATATTGGTCATTTATAAAAAAGATATGGCAAATATTCTTTATTAAAAAAAAACACCACAGATGCTGACGTGGCGCGTGGTGGAGAACGTCATAAAACAGAAGAACGTGACGCTGCAACGAGTCAACGCTGACGAGATACCCCACGGACAGTTCGACAAGCTGGGGGTGCAGGTGGACCCCAACACCATCTACGTCGAAGGTAGGATAGAAGGATCTAGAAAATATGAGCAGCCTTGGTCTACAGCAAAACCCAGTAAAACACCATATTGAGAAAATATGTAAAAATAAAGACGTCCAGCTTCTACTGTGTAGTAGGAAATAAGTTAATTTCATGAACAACAATTTGAATTTATTAGTTTTCTTGAAAAATTGAGGCATCAGCCGGCCATCTTACCTCTTCACAAACTGATAAATAACAATTAACTCAAAATTTAATTATGATAGGGCATTTGAACTTTAAATCTCAGCTGAAAATAATCACTTGCTCTTTTTTAAGAAGTACGTAAAGCTAGGATATTTTTATAATTAGCTTCATAATTATGAGCATTGTCATATCAGCAAATGGACATCCATTGCAGGATAAAGGCCTTTAGTAGGGACTTCCATACAACGATTCTGACCCGCCTGCAACCAGCGGCTACCAGCGACACGTTTAATGTCGTCAGTCCATCTGCAGGGTTATTATGTAACTCGGTGTACCATTCAAGTAATAATCAGTCACTACATCGTTTTTCATCGTATTTTCGTTTTTGCAAACATCTAACATTGTGTTTTTAATGTAATGTAAGTGAAATGACACAATAATTGTTATCTTACGTAAAATAACATTAGTCTAGTAGTGGTAGTAGCAGCTAGTAACGTTATTCTAACGAAAAACTGATGTTTACGTTATTTTGTTCTGAAGGTGGCGCCAGTGACAGAAAAATTGAGGAGTAGAAGGTTAGCTTGGTATGGACATGTAATGCGTAGGGAGGAAAGTCATATTACTAGAAAAATGTTGAATGTGCAAGTGGAAGGACATAAGAGGAGAGGAAGACCAAAGAAGAGATGGTTGGATTGTGTGAAAGAGGACATGTGTGTAAAAGGAGTGGATGATGAGTTGACGAGTAATAGAGACGAATGGAAAAGATTGACATATTTTTCCGACCCCACTTAAGTGGGATAAGGGTAAGGAGATGATGGTTCATGTTAGACGATTGTTAAAACAAAACATCTTTGCCACTTGATGTAAAATGACATAGTCAAGGTAATTTCGTAGAAATAACTATATTAGATAATCACAAAAACGAAAATACGATGAAAAACGATGTAGTGACTCGTTGTTTGAATAGTCCACTGAGATACATAATAAGGCCGCTGATGAGACATCAACCAATATTTTTTAGCTATCTAGATTGTAATGAATTGTTATTCATATAGGTTTAGCCCTAGACCACGACAGCAACCCGTTGCCCAACGCGCGGGTCAAGGTGTACCCGCATGCCGGCTCCAAGTGGTCCTCCGCCAACGTCAGCGACGCGTACGGCCGCTTCGTCGTCACGCTGCCCGACACCTACAGGGGCAAGGCGGTGACGGTCTCCGCCGCCGCCGACGGGTTCATTACGAGGGAGCGGTACATCACGGTGAGAGTGTTGTCCACATCATCATCATCATCATCTTCATCATCGTCATCATGATCATGATCATCATCGTCATCATAATAATAATAATCATCATCATCATCATTATCATGATCATCATCGTCATCACAATTATCATATTCATGATCATGATCAACATCACAATCGTCATCTGGATCATGATCATAATCGACATAATAGTAATAATAATAATTATCATTATTATGATCATCATCGTCATCACAGTCATCATATTCATGATCATGATCATTATAAACATAACAATCGTCATCATGATCATCATCGTCATCATGAGCATGATCATCATGATCATGATCATCATCACGATCATGATTATCATCATCGTCACGATCGTTATCATAACCATCATCGTCATTATCATCATCATAATCATCATCATAATCATCATCATCATCTTCGTCATCGTTATCATATCACCATCAGGCACAATTGCAATACATTCATTGATATAAAAACTTTTCATCTAATTACCCGCACGGTGAAGGTCGCTTTTTACTGAGATTTTAAATAAATTACGAAAGGGTGGTAGAAAAACAATTAGGTATTGTGTTTTATATTGTATTAATAAATACATAGAAATCCGCTAATGTAAGAATAATAAAAATTAGTATCACTACTAACATTACTTGCAGCTCAACGCCGCCGGCAACGAAACGCCGAACGTGCTACTGAAGCTAGAAGAGGACGACTACATTCTGGGAATGCCCCGTCTCGTGTTCGTTATGTTGGCAGGTATGTTTCATTACAATACGAATATACGAATCTTTGGTGACCATTTGACAAACATAACCAAAGCTGGCCGCTCAGAAATTGCGTTACAGGTGGGTGATTTAACATGAGAGAGAAACAAAGAAACTAGGCAATTGTATTTGAATATCTATACTAATATTATAAAACTGAAGCAAGAGTTTGTTTGAACGCGTTAATCTCAGGAACTACCAGTCCGATTCGAAAAATTCTTTCAGTGTTAGATAGCCCATTTATCGAGGAAGGCTAGAGACTATATTTTATCTCCATATTATTACGAGAACGGGAACCACGCGGGTGAAACCGTGCGGCGTCAGCTAGTGTTTCATATATCCTGTACAGAAATAGACAATCTTTGCTTTTTATGTATAAATTAGTTAATATTTACCCGAATGTATCATAAAAATCAATATATTGAAACCTAGAGATCATCCCCATTATTGTTATTAATATATTAAGATTCCAATGTTCCAATGTAATACATACTTATTTATTTCTGTCCCATGCTTACAATATCCATATATTTCATACAAAGGCGTGCGAGTTTTCGGTAAGTTACATTGTATTTATGTTGAGTAAACCAATAAACGTAAATGTAAAAAAAAACATAAGAGATTGTCATATTTTGCCGACCCTATTTCAATTGGGATAAGGAAAAGGAGATCATGATGTTTATTATTTATATAACACAGAGTCAGTTGTCCTCATCACATACTTATTTAGGCTACTGTTATGTATACGGGCTAATCACGTGCAGTGGCATATAATACTTTTTGTACGACCATGATAAATAAATAAGAGAATTAAAAAAATGTGATAAATATTATATGTCGCCGTGGAAGCTTGGCTGACTGCAAAATCATTAGATTACTAGATAATAAGTCGATTCGAAATAACTAAAGAGTAAACATGATAATTATTAGATTTGAGGTTATAGATTTTTCAGTGAGCCAAGCTTCCACGGCGACATATACAATGGCCTCATCGATTTTGTATAACATGAAACTATTTAAATATTTTAAAAAAATATTGTAGCACAGTTTACCTGTGTGGTAATGAACATCACGACCTGTAGGAATGAATAGCTTTGTGATATGGTTTGAAGCTTTATATTGAATAGATTACGAAATGGTAGTAGACAAAAATCAGTTCCCTTGTTTTTTCCCAATTTCAAAATTGTCCAACAATGAATTGAAAAATGAAAATTGAAAATGAATTTTATTCGTTTTATAAACATTACATTACGTAATAGGGCTGAGACCTTCTTTTAAGTAAAAACCTGCGTCAAACAATCTTATTACTTACATTACATTACATAATAGGGCTGAGATCTTCTTTTAAGGAAAACCTGTGTCAAACAATCTTATTACTTGCCAAATAACTTTTTTATTTGAAAAAAATATGAGATGAGTTATGGTTTCCCAGGTGTGGTGGGTGTGGCGCTGGTAGCTCTGGGCGCGTGGTGCTTCAGCTGCAGACAGAGGACCAAGGACGCGCGCCGGGAGTACCTCTTCACGCAGATACCTTCCGACGACAAGCGACCGCTCTGCGAGGAGGGCGCCTTTGGTGAGACCATAGACTATCATAGATAAAAAAATCCAATCGAAATTCCTTTATTACCTTAGTTTGAAACATCAGGTTTGACTATTTGTACCACTAAACAATTTATGATCAATAATTACGCCACAATACATTATTGCACAAAATCACTAACGCGACTAGCAGCGTGACGGTGTTCACGCTGCCTAACAAAGAACTGGACTGAAATCATCAAATACATACCCTTTTATTTATACTATCGCGGCTGTCGTAACAACTTTATACAAACACTCCTTTTTATAATAAATAGAACGTCCAAAAAACTCTTGCTCGAATAAAATGTCACTGATGACGTCATTAAACTCGCAAGATATCTTACTCGTCGTTTATCGTAGATACTATTTACTATACTAATATTATAAAGTTGAAGAGTTTGTTTGTTTGGTTGAACGCGCTAATCTCAAGAACTGGTCTGATTTGAAAAATTCTTTCTGTGTTAGATAGCCCATTTATCGAGGAAGGTTATATATTATCCCCGTATTCCGTACAGGAACGGGAACCACGCGGGTGAAACCGCGCGGCGTCCACTAGTTATGTATATGGAATATTGGAATAAATATATTTCCTTTTATACATTTTAAAAGTAACTGTTAGTTATGTAAATAATTATACTAATTGATCTTAAAATTAATAAGATTTTACAGACATCGTCCGCAAGCCATACTACGACGAGGAAGAACCGCCGCCAACCGAGACTGATTCTGAAGAAGACATCGTACTGCTCAAGTCGGAGAACAATTGGCAGCGTGGAGAAGAATAAATGCTTTATAAAAACAACTTTTTTACACGTTCTATGTAAGAGCTAAGACATAGATATCATCTTTTGTAACCTACTTAAGCTCAACATAGACCTAGCAGGAAAAAAATCTGCGTCCATTTTGTAATCCTCTATGTAAGCGCTCTACAACATAGATTTATCAATGCTTTCCTTCAAGAATGATTGTAGTCAAGCGCAGACCTATGCAGCAGTGAATAAGAAATCTGCGTCCATTTTGTAATTTTCCATGTAAGCGCTCTAGAACATAGACTTATCATTGCTTTCCTTCAAGAATTGTTGTAGTCCAGCGCAAACCTATGCAGCAGTGAATAAGAAATCTGCGTCCATTTTGTAATCTTCTGTGTAAACGCTCTACAACGTAGACTTATCGTTGCTTTCCTTCAAGAATGATTGTAGTCAAATGCAAACCTATGCAGCAGTGAATAAAAAATCTGCGTCCATTTTGTAATCCACTATGTAAGCGCTCTACAACATAGACTTATCATTGTTTTCCCTTAAGAATGATTGTAGTCAAGCGCAAACCTACGCAGCAGTAAATAAAAAATCTGCGTCCATTATAATATTCTATGAAAGCGTGTTACAACGTAGTATTACTTTCCTTCAAGAATGATTGTAGTTAAGTGTAAACCTATTTAGCAGTATCTGTGTCAATGTTGCTCATGACGCGTTTTCGGACGCAATTATTTTTGGACGCCTCGAACACGTTGGACGCAGCCATGTTATTTTAATAAATAATGTTTTCACTAAGTACCGTACAAGATTTGTACGTCCCAAAATCAGACTACCAATTTGGATTGTCTTAAGTACTATAACAAACATACAACTCAACATAGTCCAAATGACTGGGCATGCAAATTTTCTTATACTTCGGAAGATGGTGGCCCACTCGAAATGGCCTCTGCCTCCGATTCCAGAGGGTATGGATTCGAATCCGGTCCGGGGCATGCACCTCCAACTTTTCAGTTGTGTGCATTTTAAGAAATTAAATATCACGTGTCTCAATCTGTGAAGGAAAAACATCGTGAGGATACCTGCATACCAGAGATTTTTCTTAATTCTCTGCGTGTGTGAAGTCTGCCAATCCACATTGGGCCAGCGTGGTGAACTATTGGCCTAACCCCTCACATTCTGAGAGGAGACTGGAGCTCAGCAGTGAGTATGGGTTGATTATGATGATGATGGTTAGAAAGAGTTTTTACAGACAGACAATGCGTTATCTAAGTTTGCGCGGCGCCTTAAGTCATTGCTAATAATAACTCAAGAAAGCAATCGTTTTATATATAAACTACTACTTATCAGGTTAGTGATTCTATATACGTCCATTATTTCGTCAGTATTAGAAACTTTTGATTTGATAAATTTAAATTGGTAATTATTTTAAAATTTTAATTAATATAATTTAAAGACAAAACGTTGACATTCCTGTAACTGAATAAATGATAAAATTAAAATTTAGCCTTAATTTTTTTAACTTTGGTTTGTTACATTTTTACAATTATATTTTGCTAAATAACATACATTATTTTTTGTCAACACAAATACGTCAATAATTTATTTTAACAAACTTACTTATTTTTATTGCTGTATTTTTATTTCGTTATTGTTTCTATAATCACATCAAGTCGTGTTTTATTCAACGAAGGCAGTATGAGTAAAAGTAATTAAAGAAAGTAATATAGGTTCTTAAAATATGTAATATTATAGAAATTAAGTATTATATTATAGTACACACTAGTACACTAACGTGATTATTGTCGGAGTATGCCCAACTAAATTCGACCCTTTCGTCACAACGCGCACATGATTAAGGGCTCCGCATAGTAACTAGTCAGGCATATTCCGACAATAAACACGTTCTACTATCTATGTGATAAAGAGCTGTACTACTAATAAACTTGTGACCAAAATTATTACATAACATACTAGCGGACCCGGTCAAGCTTCGCTTTGACTTGTTCTCTATCCCTACCCTACCTCTACCCTATCCCATGACTCTTAAACGCTTGTATGGGAAATAGGAAAGGCTTATTTTTATGGTGTTTCCTACAATTATTCAATTTTTTTTTCCTTAAAGCCTTCCCTTAACTCCACGAACATTTCAAGACCAAGATAAGATAAATTCGGTCAGCCGTTTTCGTGTTTTAGCGAAACCAACGAATAGCAATTCATTTTTATATATATAGATCATATTGTAAGAAGTCGGAAACTATATACGTATAGAGAAACTGAAGTCATACTGTTGCAGTTGTTTGAAATACGCTAAAATAAACATCGATCGTAGATCGTTAGATGGGCCCCGAAGGTCGCGGCGTTTTTGCGTACTAAAATAAGATGTGCGTGAACGTCTTTGAGTAATGACATAACATTGTGCGTTCTTTAATATGTAGGGGCCTATCTAACGATTTATATCGATGGCTGGTAATGTATAATGAAAAAGCAATTTTATCCAAATATTTTAAGCTCATAATTTGCTTATCTTTAGCTTAATTTGTGTTTAGCTTTATTTCTACTTATCTACACTGTGCTTACTAATCCTACTTATGTCAATTATTACGTATATCTTATTGAATTTCTTATCTACTAAGGACTAACAACATTAATACAAGGGGATATGAAGTACTCGCACATTCGAATTTATTATATGAATCTCTGATAATGAAGCAATAAAATATATTTTGTAAGCAATAATAGCGTAAGTTTTTAATAACAACTGTTGATAAATAGTTAAAAAGCAATACTGTGTAGTTATTTTTGAAAAATACACAGAATAAGGAATGATACAGAATGAGTCTATAGCAGCGCGGAGAAGCCGGTGAAGCCCACAAAAAAATGTCACATGTCTCCTTGACATCCGCATATACAAACTATTTTCATATTTCAAGATTCAACACTAACACCAATTAGACTAATAATAATACATATAAAAATACTCCTACCTATAATCTTATTGTTTTAGTTTTTGTGAACAGTTTTTAAAATAAATACAAGACGCCATTTTTTGAATAATATTTAAAATTACTGATGCGACGCTTTATGTCGTACTGACTCAATAATGTATTAGTTTTTTAAATTTGTATTTGGAGCCGCTACGACACAGCCGTGTTCCGTGCGCTCTATCTGCCTATTATTCTTTAATCTGTAGAGAAATATATTTGCATGTTTTGTGTGATAAAAAATAATAATAAAATTGAACTTTAATTCGAGATTTTATCATAGATATAATTATATTTTTCTAAAAAAAATGTATTATTGGTGCTCTTTTGCCTTACTGTATACTATTTTATTTATTTTGTTAAGGTACATATAATGCAATAATGTGATAGTTTAAATAGAAAATACTGATTAAATAAATTATTTAGATATTAACAAAAGTCTCTAATTTCTTATTCCTTACGCCAGACCAGAGTGATAATGTAGCGTCAAAATAGCTAGGAATCGAAGTTATTTAAAAGATCCATAGCATAACTTTTGGATTTCAGTCATACTTCAGTGCTGTGTTCATTTACACGAGCGGCAGCTGATACCGACGACTGCAGTCGAGTGCCGTTGGCTGCCGCCGAGATGTCGCTGACTGCAGTCGACTGCGGTCGTCGTTAGAGTTGCCGTTGGTGTAAATGAGCCCTAATAGGCCGTACAGACAACTTTAGTATTTTAGTCGAGTACGAACAATTTTTGAATTTACCGCCCAAAAATCGTACGTACTCGACTAAAATACTTAAGTATTCCGAACTAGGCTTAAGGGTACTTAATCGTGGTTCAATGATTCAGTGCAGTGAATGTATGGAGCTAACTACTTTGCCGCGCACGCCTCTGACACCACAGACCACAAATGAAGTCTGACACTGGCGTTGTAGAAATACAAACTAATTTTAAAGTTATCTGTGCAAGTAAAAAATATGACATGCCTGTGACATTTCAGTTCCACACGTGACGTGCAGTGCATGAGTGCAGTCTGTGGTTTCGTTTGACGTTTATCTTTTTGTGATTATTTATTGTGCGTTGGTTAAATAAATAACTCGACCAGTTTACGTGTATTTAACATGACAATTTTGGATTTCACGTGAACAAAACGATCATATAGACTGTACCTTTTGTTACTTCAACCGATAGTGGCGTGGTTATGGAAAGAACAAACAATAACATCAGCGATATGAGCCGCCGAGCCGGAGAGGTTTTTAGGCGTATCAACAGAATATTCGACGGTCCGTTGACGAGGAAGAAGCTTGTTATACTTATCCTCGTGCTAATCTTCCTGTTACTCTACATTGGACCCACTGTCTTGAATTCTCTCTTCAATTCCGAAGGTTCGTTGACAAGTAACCAAAATGTATGTCATCGGACCTTCTTGAGCCCATTTCAAGACGCTATTAGTGAGTATGATGCTTATTTAAGACTAGAATCTGCAGCGACGCTGTCTACGTTAAGCCACAACTACGTCCCATACGTGGGCAATGGTTATTTAGGTCTAACATTAGAACACGATTCACATTTGAACATAAAATATGGAAGAACCTTATCTTTGCCCCTTTACTATCACCCTCTGTATATAATAGATGATTTGGATATGAAGGAATCGACGCTAGTGGATTACAAAAATGGAATTGTACACAGATTTCAATGTAGCAGTACAGGTATACATATATCATATAAGTACTATGCTCACAGGACTATCCCCTCACTGTTTGTGCAAGACATTTTAATTAACAACCCATTGAATGTTGCAAAGTCTTTCCATGTCACCACACCGAGGTTGTCAGATTGGCCCACATCTGTCAAACAGACTGTAAAGCTCCACCAAGGAGTTGATAAAAAGGAGTATGAAGTGGTTACAGGTATGATCGCATTGCCAGAGAGTGAGAATGTTGTTGCAGTATCTGTTGTGTGCAGAAAGATGAGCAGCATCATACAAGTCGAGGCCCGAGATGGTTTAGATCTCTTAATATTTACTACAGTGCAGTATAGTAAACCTATTAAGAGAGCTGATTATGCAAAACAAAAAGATATAGTAGAGAAACAAGCGATAGATGAAATGGAAAAAGTTATAGCGTTAACTGGAGATAGAGTCGCAGTGAGAAATTTGAGAGAGAACCATGCTAGAGTATGGCAGGGGCTTTGGTATACTGGCTTCTATATATCTGACTCTAAAGCCAGTGGTGTTATCAATGGAGACAGAATAAATGCTACAATATATACTATACTTTCCCAAGTGCGAAGTTATGAGCATGAGGAGCATATCAAACCTGCTAGAAAGTCTGAGATCCTTAGAACTTTAACATACTCTGAAGGTTGTTACGAAGGACATTCCACATTAGACGCATATAACTTATGGAAGCCTTTGAACTCATTAACAAACTTGGACTCTGTTGCAAGTGTGTGGCTTTTGACATTAGAAAAGCAAGGTTGTCACAATCTACTGCGAGCAGGGGCTAGCGGAGTCAATCAGGCCATGATACTTAGTTTCGGTAGCTTTAGATTTAGCAATCAGCATCTTGAATACAACATCCATCCATCTAAATTACACAGGGACTTTTTATTCCGTCGACTCAATTATGGTAACATGACTCATGTGAACATCAGTGTAATTCTACAAGAGGACAATAAAGCTGCTATATTTGTAGCCCTGGATCGCTCAGACAAAACTTATTATGCATGTGATGCAGGTTGCCTTGACTCTCCAGTCCAATTGGGACCATATAGGAAATATTTCCCTGTGAAATTAACAGAGCCTTTGACCGCTATACTGTATGTAACTGCTGATAAACAGCACATGGAGGACTTGCGGCATGCTATCCATGTGAAAGAAGTCGTAGAAGCACCCGCACATGAAAATCATGTGATAGCATTGCATAAACACGGCCACAGTCTAGGCGGCCTTAACCCATTATTTTGGATATCAATAATAGTTCTAATAGTAATGTTCCATTTATTCCTTTGTAGGATAATAATGAATGAATTTTGTGATAGTGGCACAAACATCAGTTACAAGCGATTATATAATAAAGCTTAAGCATGTTCCCTTGTGATATAATAAAGTAGGTGTTAAAAGTTTAAAATGGTATTGCACCAGCTTCAGTATTTGTTTAAATATATTGCAGGTATAAGAGTCACAGAACATTGGCTTAATATATTCACTGCCAGTTATTTGCTTATTAAAAAATTTTATATTTATTGAGTAGTAATTGAAAGATAGCTGTGTTTCCGCTAGATTTGATTGCACCACCACTGGTTAAATTTTATCTATTTCTCATTTTCATGAGATTATCTCCTTGGTCACATATTTGCGCCAGTAGCTTCAAATACATGGTAGACAATATACTATTAACAAGTATACTGTGAAATTTTGTTCTGGATGCCGGTTTTTTTTACTTTATATGCTTATTCAGTAATCTTAATTTGTCATTAAAAATTCAATTATATTGTGCTTTAATGTGAGGCCGTAGAAAATTTTGACTATTGAAATACTGTCACTCTAGCTGACAAGCAAGTTTCTGGTAAGGCAATTATAAAAGCTTGTTGCATCACACAATTATTGATAGGTATATGTTAATGCCCTGTAGCAGTTAAAAACTTAAGAACAATAGATTCAAGGACCAATTGCATAACAACAATTAGATTTAAAAAAGCATTATTTATATTTAATGTTTAGTATTATAGTTATCCAAAAGCATTGGTTTCCAATTTCCATTTTACTAGTAATGAATTAAAAAATATGAAAGCTATGAACATTAATGTGAAACTGCAATCAAAACACTGCCTAATGATATAGTGCATTAAGTTTAATATGAGTTGCCAGGTTATTTATGTTGTTAAATTGTTATTAAGCGCTAATCTTTTGGGTCATGCTGCTACACAATTCCTCATCAATTAACATTAATGTTTTAATAGTTCATTAATGAAACAATAGGAAATTATAATCTATTCTTGTAACCACATTGTTACGTTTCTGTGTTATCAGATATTTTGTTATTATCATCACTTTCTGTCATAGATTAAATAGAAAAGTTAGATGGAGCATAAATTAAAAACTGTTTAATGTTTTGTCATTAAATAAATAAACTTCTCGGAAAATAAATCATAATATTATAATTAAGTGTATTGGATCTTATTTCGAACGTGGATATTGACGATGAGTATGGAAAATATACTAATTAAAAACTTGCATGTAAACTTAGATAGATAGAGAGAATGGAATTTAGAAAACAATCTTGAAATATTGCTACATTTTTCAATAAATAAATAGTTTGTGTCTACAATAATTGAATAATATTCAATTAAATTTTTAAATTATGAAATTTTAAAAAAATTAGGTATTATTGTTATGAAAAATTATGTTTGTAATCGATTATAATACGCCTACGCAGTGCATGACAAATCCGAGTGACAAAGGAGCGGTTTTGAAAAGTGGCAAATATTATTAAAAAAAAAAATTATAATCTGCTCGCCTATTCCTCCTGCGCGGGCTACGACTTGGGTTAACCTACCAACAGAAAGAGCAGCTGAGGTCTTTTAAGCGCTCCGATGCTCATAATCATTTCGTCTATTAATCTTTTCTTTTAATCTATGACAAACTAGAATGAATCTGTATAGTTCAGACAAATAGGTACCTTTGTGCGTAAAAGTTGATTCAATGGAACATTTATTGCAATTCTATATTATCACTTATCTAGTATCTAGCTTGGATTGTTATCATGGTAACTGCTGTTGCAAGTCAATGTTTAGTTTTAAACTGTATCAGACCTATCTTTAAACATGACTAATATTCAAACTAAATTCATGTTTATTGAGTAACATTGTATAGGTACCTAAAATTAAAGGCATCTTAGTCTGCTAAGAGCCTAAAACAAACTCGTTTTTGTTATCACCATCACACAATATTACTTAAGTATTATTAATGGAAGTTCAGTCTTTTCGGATTTATATTGATTTTGACCTCGAAGCTTTTCTGGCTAAAAGGGTTTATAATGTTCTCGTGTATTATTTACGTGGCGACAAACATACAAGCCATTCTAGCCCTATATATAGGTCTTACGCGCAAATAAATAAAATATAATGTTTTAAACAATATAACACACTGTATAATTTTTGTGAAGATAATTGTATATTATAAATATATATTCTTTTTCGTTGTCCTTATCGGTTATATCAGTGCGATAACTATTGTATCTGATAAATAAATAATATATTGCAATATAATACTTATGTTAGGTATTATTATGTGAAACTAGATGTAAGAGTTAGTAAACACCAACCAATATGTATGTAAATATTGTTCGAATGTTACATGTAGCTTGATCTCTGTTAAAGTAATTTATTGTATGAGATAAAATGCAAGAAAAAAATATATGCAATAGTACCCCCCGCGGTACAGGGGTGAGGTGTATGACTATGACGTTAGAGTGGAGAGAGTATTGAGAGGCCGACGCATTCTTCATTCATTCGCGCGTATCAATGAATGGAAATCTGAAAACATTCATTCATTGATACTCGCGAATGTTGCCATCCCTTTCTCGCTCCCCTGTCTTCATATCGCCCTATCCTGTTCACGCAGCCGAGGTATCGGTTAAGTATACTTACGTTATTCTTCAAATACCCTTGTAAAATTACATGAAGATTTTGTAAACTAGTAATTAATATTAATGTAATATTTTCCTGATTGGTCATTAATAAGCATGTGTAATTATAAAATAAAGGAAATAGTCTGTCTATTTCAGAAAATAAGTATATTATAAATCATTATAATTTTAAGATAATTATTTAATACAAGATGGCGCCCTTCCAGCCATTAACGGCATCAGTCCGCCAATATACCGATAATAAGTAGTGTTACATTTCTTAGAGCGAATAAACATAAACTTCACTGAAATAAAAAATAATTTATAGATATATATATAATTGGTTAAAAATTTCATTTTATTTAATTCCTCTATTACAAAGACTAGGCTTTGGATTCATACAATTTTGTACCATCTCCTTTAGTATAAAGACATAGGTAGGTAAATAATAATTTGTTTATTAAATTGTACATATTTGTATGCTATATTGAAGTGCAGTTATATTGTTATAAGATTGTGGTGTATTATATTTTTTAAATAAAATTACAATCGTATGTTGAATATTCATATATTTTTATTTTTCTTGTAAACCTTTCTCAGACTTGGGACTTTGACTTTTTCAGATAAAACAAAAACCAGCTTGATACCAATAATATTATTCTTGCTCAGATAAGCATATTAATAATTTAACTGCCTCCGTGGCACAGTGGTGGATTTACATGACAGAGATCCTGGGTTCGATCCCCGGCTAAGCCGATTGAGATTTTTTTAATTGGTCTGGCTGGTGGGAGATTTCGGCCGCAGCTAGTTACCACCTTATCTACAAAGACGTACCGCCAAGCGATTTAGCGTACCGGTACGATGTCGTGTAGAAACCGAATGGGGTGTGGATTTTCATCCTCCTCCTTATAAGTTAGCCCGCTTCCATTTTAGATTGCATCATTACTTACCCTCTGTTGAGACAAGGGTTAACTTGTAAAGACAAAAAATATAAAGATTTCTATGCCAACAATATATTTATTGTTTTTCAGTTTTATCCTTTATTCAATTCAATTCGAAATTGCTAATTATGGAATCTGGAAACAGTTAGATACAACGATGGAGACAAAAGAAACCTTGTAAAAAAAAAGTACAAATACTGATTTTTGTATAAATATATATTTACAAAATATTACAAATAATATTTTAAAAATCACAAATATATTTACAAAATATAATATCTAACTAATAAAACTTCTTAAGGCACAATTAGGTACTTATTACAATTATTATCAGTAATAACATACATAGGTACTTTACTTAGTCAATGTTTGTATGGGCTTCCAATCTTAATTATTAAAACCAAAGATTTTATAATTGAAATATGTCACTAGCTCGTCAAAACTGAGGCGGACAAAAGCGGCTAATTGTCTTAATTTTATTGAATCGCATAGTAAATAAGGAAAGTTATTTAAACAAATAATACCTAAATATTCAATACAATGTCGAGATGTGTTCAGGAACTGTATGTATTTACATAAATCTATTATGTAAGTAAACACGAAACTGTGTACCTATTTATGCGCGCAGTGGTGACGCTAAATTCGGATCACTTTTTGCGGTGATTTTGTAAAAACTTAAAACCATATTCTTCCACTTTCTTCCTGCAAACTACAGGAGCCGAATAGAGTACTTTTGGAAATACTCAACAACATTCAAGGTATCTTCGGCTCCCCCTTTACCTTCTAGTCTGTCAAAAACGACGAAACAAGAAGACTGCCTCATTTCAAAACCTATGAGAAAATTCATATAAAGGCACAAATAGCTCTTTGAAAATAATTTATAATATAGCCAACAAAAACTGAAGCAATACTACCAATGTTGTTTAGTCAATGCTTATTATCTCATATGTTTGTGGCACTGTACATCAATGGTAGAATTGTCCAGTGAGACAGTTTAATCATAAACAGTTGTCATCTAAAATCGCAGTAAGATGCTGATAACATTCCATAACATTATCTATTTATGGAGATCTTTAACCCAAATTTTTGCTACGACGATTTTTAAGATTAGCGATTGCAAACAGAGAAGAAAATGAATACTGTGTAGTGACAATGATGAATTGATGATCATGTAAAAATGACTATGTGGGTACCTACCTATCTATCTATATGTATACTAAATATTTTTGGAAGACGGTCTATCCGAAATATTACTATGATACTACCTAGATATTGGCGACTAACTGATTTAGCGGCCTTGGCAAAAAAATTGGACTAATGTCTTAGTATCTCCCAAAGCCACCATTAGCCAAACACCAACCGCGAATTATTTCATCATTATCATCACAGGGCTTTCGTCCAAAATACTACCTACCTACCTAGAGACAAATATTCTAATATAGATTTAAAATAGGGTTCAAAGTGAAGGTCTTTAATTTACATTTAAAAAATATATGGGTATCTTTGAATTGAATACGGACCTTCGTTAACCACCAACAACGTGGTTAACGAAGGTCCGTAAGGACCTGAAAGATAAGGGCATGACAGACGATGACGCAAAGGAGCGTACAAAATGGCGCCACATGATTGGGAAAGCCGACCCCGTATAAACGGGAAAAGGCGAGGCCGAAGAAGAAGAAGGTATCTTTGAATTATTTACGTTTTCTTTCATTATAGAAATTAAATTAAAAAGAGATTGTTTCTTAAAATACATTTTGAAATACTTATGTATATTACAGTTGGAACCCTAAAAATTATTATACTGATAGGTAGATAAAGATTGCCTCCCAATCTTTCATTAGTATTAATTAAAAGTTGGGTTCAATTTTCGGCGACCTCCAATATTAACGACTTAAACGGTCTTCGACGGTACTAGATAAAATATTAATTAATAAGGTCAATTGTATTACTTATCGATTTGACCAAACATTTTTTGACTTTTGAGACGAGTATTTTTCAAGACATAAAAAGACAACAATGATCGCATCCCACTTCCATACTTAGTTACCGATGACTAACGAGTAGATAGCCTACATATTAAAAAAAAAGTACATTAAAACCTTAGCACATCAAACTTGAAACTTCAGAAACTCTTGTACATTATTTATTATTCTTACCATGCCATTAGCCTTAGACATGACTTCTATTATCCTGCTAAAACTTAAATAGGTTCTGGGGTTCAAATTATTCCATTTAATGGATCATTGAGTAAATTTTAACGTCTCTAACTAAAGATTGGACATATTGACGTCATCAAAATCCATCATTTGTGTCAACAACAAAAACCCAAGAACCCAGTTAGGTACAAGAAACATTTGTGGTGACGGAAGCCCAGTTTTTAAACGATTTACAAATAATTACAATTACCTTGACATATTATCACATATTTATGTCAAATGATGAACAAACTAACCGTTTATAGTAAGTTTAACAAGGCGAGCTAAATACGTAAACAACCTAACCATTGTCAAGTTACATAAAAAAGCGAGTTAGTTAACCCCATTCTACGTACCACAGAACAGCGAGACGTCGTCATCGATCTCCTAATAAAGTGGATGCACAATCAGCGACCAAAAAACGTCCCCACTCAATGAGCGCCAAACACAACTTCTTGGCACTCAATTCAAGTAGTCGCATTTGCAAATTCAACCTTATACTCAATCCTTAAGGTTGAATTTGGGATTTTATTGAATATTGGCTACTATATTTGAAGGCCTTTAGATATAATTTTCTTTACCAATAAGTCTAAAACTGTCAAAGCAAAATTGGCCAGTTTTTAAGTGAATTTTTTTCATGCTTGTGTGTCCTTTTATTATAAGAGGTCAATGATTCCCTTCAAGTATATTGAATTTGTTGTCGACGTTCTGTCAACCCGCATGAAACGTTTTGCATTGACGTTTCTAATTAGAAGTGAATGTGGAATCCGGCGTCTGTGTTACTTGACACCTACAATTGGTGCATCTTCAAGACAACAGTGAAAAGACGTTTCATCTTAGACGTCATCATTGTTAACACGTTCGCAGCGGCACTGATTTTTCTGTACTTTCCTCTGGTGCGGTACGAGGCTTTTTGACCTCATACTAGAACTTTATGTGGTCCGGTACGAGGTCAATCGACCTCCTAACTCTTGAATACGCTAGACGTACGAGGTCAATTTTGTTTACATTATTTATCACGCTTCGTTAAACGTACTATAGATGCCCTTACAACTAAAACAGAGGAACTTATTACAATAGACAAAAGGTACGCATCAGAATGGTCCGGTACAAATGGATTATAGTAAAGGGCAGGCCACATCAATGCGTCCAGTATCCGTTTGGTCGGACGCAAAGTGTACGCACGCATTGGTGTGGGACCTGCTTAACTTTTCATCTATGAATATAGTAGTCAATAAATATAACTATACAATTAAATAGTGCGGTAAATCGGCCGATTATTTCGGTATCATCTGTACCTATTCACCTTTCTATTTTGGTCAAAATAAATGAGATTTGCTGAAGTGGGGGATTTTTAATATATTTTTTTTTAATAATGAGACAGAAATGGTTTTTTCTCAAAATAACTGGTATGGTATGCTAAATCCTGATACTGATAGGTAGATAAATATAAAGAAGTCTGGTAGGCTTTTATCTTTCAACCCGCCGCAACAAAAGAGAGCTATATATTTATGTTATGTATCTCTGAAGTTGGTATGGAACCAACAAAGCGATATATGTCATCTCTTAGCACGCATGTAAGATCCACAGGTGAGACAGAGTAAGGATCTACTTCTTTAACTTAATACAGGATGTCCCGTAATTAATAAATAAAAAGCAAATGGTAGATACACCACTTAACAATTTGAAAATAATTTGAATAGTTTTGAAAAAATCCCTAGGGTGACCAAGTTATATTGTTTCATCGGATGTTTTAAATTTTTCTATCTTGAATCAGTTCAATGCTGTAGCTACTGTAATTAATATTTTTAAAATATGATTTTTGTTAAACATTGCGGATTAAATTACCAATTATATACTATTTTTATAAATAATGTTTTTTGTTTATTATCCATTAATATATAATTATCAATTAATTACGAGACATCCTGTATATAGATATGTTGAGTCAATCTGGTAAAAATTCTTCACTGAGAAAGTGTTCATGAGATTTTCCCAGCATATCAAAGGTCTGTCTGTTTATATCAGTATCAAGTTAACATTATCTCACAAGTATATACTTTTGAATTACCCTAAAACATAAATAATTTAATTTCTTTGGATTTACGAACAAAATGACATTAGATTTTTCATAAAAAAAAATTAAGACTAACTAAAAAAACAGATCTTACAATTTAAATTTTATAAAATAGTCAAACTAACTAAGAGCGTTTTATTATTATGAATAAATATTATAGATTATACACAGACTTCCTAATGTGATAAAAATGAATTATCAAATCCTCATAAATTATACATAACTAGCGGACGCCCGCGACTTCGTCCGCGTAAAAATTGATGTAAACTTCTCTACCTCTACCTTATCCTGCTCGTAAACCTACCCAACCCTACCCTACCCTACCCCTACCTTACTCCTACCCTACCGCTAACGCTAACCCTTCCTTCCCCCACCTTACCCTACCCTAACCCTACCCGTAACCTATCCATACCCTATCCTACCCTACCCCTAATCTACCCCTACCCTACCCCTACCTTATTCCTACCCTAACCCTACCCTACCCGTACCCTACCCCTACCCTACCCTACCCCTATCCTACTCCTCCCCTACCCTATACGTTCCATATCCTTCCCCTACCTCTACCTTTCCCCTACCCTACACTACCCCTACCTTATCCGTACCCTACCCTACCCTACCCTGCACTTTACCTAAATTACCCCTACCCTACCTCTATCCTACCCCTTCCCTACCTCTATCCTATCCCTACCCTCAGCAAAATTGGTCCAGCCTTTTGTGCGTGGTGCAATGACAAAAAGACTATAATTTCCCAAGCGACTTCTATGCTAATACTATAAAGAGGTAAAGTTTGTGTGGTTGTCGGGGGTAATCTCTGGATCTACTGGACCGATTTGGAAAATTCTTTTACCAATAGAAAGCTACATTATTTGCGAGTGTCATAGGCTATGTTTGGTCCTCATATTCATACGGGAACGGGAACCACGTAATTGAAACCGCGGGGCGTCAAATAGCGGCATTTCTGCGACTTTCAGAAATTTTGTATTATCTCCGAAACTATATAACTAATTAACATACTGTAAAGGGCAAATCTTATCTCTATAATATCCTTGTGATTATTAAATAATTTATTTTGATAAGTATTTAAGTTTAGTTGTGTAAATAATGACGTAAACCTTAGTTTAAAATTTAAATAATTTATTAAAGTACTAAAGGTACTATATCTGCTAAAATATAAAAGATAAATATATGGTGTCGCGGACTTTTTTGTAGAATTTTTAAAGGTTCAAAAAGCCTCCATACATTTATTTCAGTTATACGCAATGGTTGAGGCTGCGCATGCGAATAAGTAAGTTTTTCGGTCTGACCTGTAAGAGAAAACCCGCGATATCTCAGTAGTTATATATGATATAAATATAAAATATAGCCTATAGCACTCCCCGATAACGTAGCATTCTATTGGTGAAAGAATTTTTAAAATCGGTCCAGTAGTTCCGAAGATTACCCCATTTCAAAAAATTGTTACAAACTTACAAACTTACAAACTTACAAACTTTACCTCTTTATAATATTAGTATAGATATATTTTTTTATGTTACTCCATATTATTAAATCCAAGAAAAGACTGGAAAAATTGATTATAATCTATTAGTGTTCACATTATAATTTAATCTGGTTGATTAACATAATACTGAAATAGATAAACCTGTGGTAGGTTCGTAAATCAAACTTTTACGATAACCACTCCTAAACAAGCATGATATACAACTCGGTATTAAAATAGTAGGGAAACCCGGGATGCTAAATTTTCTTTTACTAAAGCGTCATGGGGACCGATTAGATTTGGTAGATTAGATGATAGGAAATCCTCGTAAAAATGGTTATATACTTTTCTTTCTTTCAGCGGTGTGTAATAAAATGCAGTCTTTAAAGGCACTTTATCCTAATCTAACATGCTGGATGAGTATTTTTGAGGTTGCTTGGTTTTTTTGGTTGCCTAAACGTACCCACCAATATTAAGAGCACATACTTGATGGAGGTACTCAACAACGTGCAAGGTATAGAATCTTATGTTCAACTGCCGCGCTCGAGTAACTGCAAAAATCTTATATTCGGCTCCTCTACTATAAAGGCCAAAATGTTTAGATGGAGCAGTGGCAAAAGAGTATAGCCCTGTTTTCTTTTGACCTGCAATTTCATATTTGGACCAAAAATGTACGTAAGATAAAACGAGTCCTTTAACCGCTACTTTAACTAAATAATTTTGAATTCTGGCCCATCATTCAGTCATTATCAATGTTAGCACTATATTTACGGCTATTCCCTCTTTAAAGGGGAGAGTTTTGTCAGTCAAAAAATGTTGATCTTTGGAAAACTTGGTATGTCAACATAAAATACACAATGCTTTTCTGTAGTGTGTCTATGGAGCACGAAAGACATGACATCACACTGAAAATGACACCTGTCAAACACTCGTCGTTGTCTGTTCCAATCCAAAACAATAAAATATTTTCAACATATTAGGAAGTCGGTTTTATTTACTATGGGACTATTTATATAAATATCAGTCAAGCGTAACATAATATTGTAGATATCACACGAGCCATTTTTCAATCGCTAGTATTGCAAATGGCGTCGATACCAAAGTATCTTAATTTTGTCTTTGTATTAATGACGTCATACGCATCTTTAAAAAATGATTCGTGTAAGATTTTTGCATAATACTTAAAACGTAATTAGATTAAATTTTGTGACGAAACATTACAAACATAAAATGTGGATACGGTTCACTTCACAAAAGTTAGAAATTCTTAGGAAGTTCAAAGTGAAAATATTACTATTTTTTGTTCAAAATAGGATTTTATTCATAAATGATAATGTCATCTTATAGAGGTATACTAATAAATTCTAGTTACTACTGAGAAGTAAAAGGCAGCGTATTAAAACAATTCTTGTACTTTAATTCACATTATCAACTTTAGTGACGTCAATCGTACCAACATGTAATTAAAAAAATAACCTTATAGTCTATAATAATAAGCGTTGTCTATGGTAATATTGTATCTACTCTGATTTATTATAAAATTTCCCTGTATGTACAATTAAGGCACGCGAATATCAAAGGACACAACACCGCGCTACGATGTATTATATTATACCTTTTCAACAATGTATGACATATGTCAATATGCAATGTCATTCGTACATTAACAGGTATGCTATTTGTTCTTTTTATAGTCAGCCCTCCGTACTCCTGTACCATGTCAACAAGGACTCATTTATGCGTATTGACATATGTCATTATTTATTAAAGGTTCAATACATTGTGCTATGTTCATTCACATAATTTCCCTATGACCGAGACAATAAAGGTGCGTTAAATTTTATTAACACTTAACGTGGTGATACGCAGAAGTTTGCTAGTCAACAACAAAGATATAACAATAAATATTATGATCGTAATTTGTAAGCGTATAAAAATATAAAAAAACATACATCATCCACGAATATACTAGTATATTATAATTATGACTAAAAGTATAAGAAATGTGTCAACTCAACATTGTTATTGTTGAGTCAAATTATCACATTTTCAGTAACTAATTCTAAATCTTAGATTTACAGTAAAATGAAAATATTAAAATAAAATACACATTTTGTGTGACAATTGATCAATCAATCAAAAAATAAGTTGATTTAATAGGGATGATGACAGTTTTTTAAATTGTATATAAATTAAGAGTACGCTAATAGTAAAGCAATTTTGTAAAAGTAACAGGGTATCTGCGATCATTACTTTCGGAGCTAGAGGGATTTAAAGGGTCAGATTTGCGGCGCTGCCGCGGATCCCTGAAAAACGCCCCCTACAAAATGGCACGAGCTAATGACGTCGTAGGTAATGTAATGATTGAAATTTGTATGTGCGTACAAACAAAATTACTAATATCTTTGTTATTTATGCGTTTATGTTTATAGTTCATATATTAAAAAATGTTACATTTAATGTAAGGAAGCTAAAACTGTATGAATTTTTATCTAATTACGATAAAAGATTTTTAATAGATTTTGAAATTTTATAATCTCATTTATTTTGCAAATATCCAGACAATCTTTGCTTTTTATATACAAATTAGTTAACATTGACTCTATTTACCCGAATGTATCATAAAAATCAATATATTCAAACCTAGTCATCATCCCCATTGTAGGCTATATAAATAGTATTTTTTTATAAATATGAATGAATTGATTGTTTATAAAAAATCCACCTCGAGACACATCAGAGTATTTGTTGTTGAATTTATTGTACACATTATAATCTTTCGATGTATTTTTTAGGGAGATCGACATTGTGAAGTTAGCAATTACAAAACAAGTTACAATAATGTATGATTAATGAAATATTTGAAGTGTAATTTAATGTCAGCCCAAAGCAATAAGAATTCTGTTGACATAGTTTTCATCAGAATTATCGCTTGCTCTATTTCATTCTAACGACAACTATCTATCCTTTAAGATATTATAAGGCACTAGGTACGAGAATTTGTATAAATTCCATTTTATAACAATTTATTATGTTAACATTTTGAACTACATTTGACAGAACAATATATTTATTTGTAGATTATGACATATATTTGTACATACGTAATGTAGAGGAAGCTTGTATAACGCATGCATGCGCGTGAGCACTAGTGGCGTGCTTTTGTAATTTTCTTCCTCAATGAAACATATGGATTTTGCCAAATTATCAACTCCATACCAGCAATCTGTAAAAAATATATACGGTCGAATTGAGAAACCTCCTCCTTTTTTTTAAAGTCGGTTAGAAATGTAATATGTAAAGATATAAAAGAGAGAGAGAGAGAGAGAGACAAAAGCATTGCCAGATTAATTTGGATTGGAAGTTTTGGGGGTAAAACGACAATTTCCTCTTTGTTGTTCGCAATCGCCATTTGTCCATATCTCCATTGGCTCATTATAGGGCGTCACATGACAGTCTCTTCTCTAGCTTACCGCACTCACCAATAATGTATAAGAATTTTATGACATATGTCAAGAAATACACATAACTGACTCTTTGACCGCGTGGTAGGTTGACAGAGGCAGGCGTATTCTTCATTCACCTCTTTCGTTCCGCTTTGTAGTCAAATCCGCATGAAAGCGATTCAGTATAGTGTCAGTTAGGTTAGATTTCATTGGTTTGGCTTAAAGCCAGCGTACTGACGCCTTACACCAGAACTGCTGCAGCACAAAGTACTCCTACGGTGTCCCAGTAGTATGGGAGTGGTTGACTCACTTCACAGCTCCTCGTAGAAGGCGACCCTGGTCCTGGTGGAGCCCTGCTTGAGCCGGCGCAGCGTGCTGTACTTGTCGTCGCCGGCGCGCGCCTGCGCCTCGTGCAGCCGGTCGAGCGTGGCGCCGCCCTGCTCCACGCGCAGCACCGAGAACTCGCAGCGCAGCTCGTCCAGCTGCTGCTGGAGGTGCTTCGACTTCGCCAGGTATTCCACTCTGTGAGATTTTATTGGATTTAGTCAGGTATTCTTATTGGTAACAATTTTGACGGCCTCCGTGGCGCAGTGGTGTGCGCGGTGGATTTACAAGACGGAGGAACTGGGTTCGATCCCCGGCTGGGCAGATTGAGATTTTCTTAATTTGTCCAGGTCTGGCTGGTGGGAAGCTTCAGCCGTGGCTAGTTACCACCCTACCGGCAAAGACGTACCGCCAAGCGGTTTAGCGTTCCGGTACGATGCCGTGTAGAAACCGAAAGGGGTGTGGATTTTCATCCTCCTCCTAACAAGTTAGCCCGCTTCCATCTTACACTGCATCATCACTTACCATCAGGTGAGATTGTAGTCAAGGGCTAACTTGTAAAGAATAAAAAAAAAAATTGATGTTCAGACTTGGCAATGCATTAGTAAGTAGCTTAGTTGCTATGAAATTGTAATTTGTATTTAGCCTATAATCATTCGAAGTCTGGATGGAGTACCTCCTCGCCGTAGACTCACCTCTCCTTCTCAATCTCCAGCGAGAGGCGGTGGATGTGCGGGTCGGAGTCGTCGGGCACGAGCTGGTAGGAGTTGAGCTCGGGGTCGCTGGCGCCGCTCGCCGCGCCCGCCGCCTCGCCCAGCTCGGCCGGCAGAGAGCACGTCGACGGGAACAACGATGTGGCCGCCGCTGGGGGCTGATATACAACGTGATTTCTTTTCGTTTTTTTTTTAAAGAATCTTTAAAATATCACCAATATTCCCATTCCCCTCCAACTAGTCGGGAAAGACTGTATTAGAAATGGGTACGACAATAGTCCAACGGGGCGAGGATCCCACCACCAACCTTCGGTGATGAATCAGACTGCTTTACCGTTGAGCTATTGACGTTCTAATTTTATCTATTGTTCGCGCGCTAAAATCATATATGCAAATTCATGCACAAAGAACACACAAGAGAGCGCCTGTAACTCCCAAAACGTGAAATAGAATACACGTCGACTTTCAACGTGAACAACAAAGAAAAGACAATCTAACAACGTGTACAAAAATCTGACAAAAAAGAATTACTCAAAGTATTATATTTACTGTTACTTCCAAGTGTTACGAATTTGTAGAAAACGAAATAAACTAGTTAAAGCAAAAAGTATAGTATTTTCTTATGTGCGAACGTACATAAAATGGCGACCGTGACAGGACCTACTGCAATCTACGGATTCGAGCACAACCAATTTTTTTTTTTTTTCAGTTACAGGTGCACAAGAACAGGTTAATTCAAAAATTGTATAAGCTTTTTCGGTCTTTCTAGTAAGATATCTGTCAGGTATGTTCAGTTATAGAACCACTGTAATCAGTGGTTCTCATTCCTCTTAACATTGTCTGCTTGTTACATTACAGTTACAGTTACAGTTGTACTACAAAAACGAAACCATACACTGAACCAATGTTCCGCAAAACACAAAACATAATGTATTAGCTTATTCTTAGTCTTATACCACGGCAATACACGAGTCCTTCAAGTTTAACAGTTCAACTCACCGGAGGCAGAGATCCATTGGAAGTCCTGCTGAGGAAGTTGAGAAGCTTCTCCTTGGCCTGCTTCTCCGCCACCCGCGCCGCCACCAGCTCCGCTTTCAGTCTCTCCGCTTCCGCCGCGCGCTTCTCCGACTCCTCGACTAGCCGCGCCGTTAGGAACTCCGCCTCTCGAGTCTTACGTTCTAAATGTACCTGCAAAGAGAGATTTTCAAATTGATGATGTTTGTATGTCAGTTTTTGATAATCATCTGTGCGGCCGCTTGTACGGTTAGAGAATGGTTCATGTACTTTACACAGAGTTGCCAGAGTGGGTCTTTACAAACAGCGTGCTGAAGCTGATGAAACCCATAAAAAACACAAGTCACGCGTCTCCTTGACATCCGCACATACAAAATTTGATTGATTGATTGTTTGTTTGTTTGCATTGAACAGACTCAGAAACTATTGAAGAAAATATATTTTTTTTTTTCACTGTTGGGAATCTACACTAACCCTGAGTGCTATAGGCTATAATTTATCCCCGTATTCCTACGGGAACGGGAACTACGCGGGTAAAACCGCGTGGAATCTGCTAGTCTTGAACAAAAAAAAAAACAGTGTGCTGTAGATCACACAACTGAAGTAGTTTTACTTCAGTTGTTGTGTTGTACTTCTTTCAAAAAATAAAAAAACAAAGCACCATCTATGAGACTCAGGCTTAACTGCATCGCAACAGGTTATTGAAGTGTACAAAAAGGGATTGTTTCCAAGTTATCTAAAAACGCCATCTACTGATAGTTTAAAATAACAAAAACTACTTCATTATGCCTGTAGATGGCAGCACGCATCACCCAATCACACGTTTCGTAACATATTCAGGAACTCAATTCTCAAGTCAAGCGTGCGTAAAGAAGATTTACTTCAATTATATTTACTGTAAGCTAATTTCTGAACTATTTGTACGTGAAAGAAATAAATATTATACAACCCTACTATTATTGGAAACCCTACCCCTACCCTACCATACCCCAACCTTACTCCTAACCTACCTTACCCTGCCCTAAATATCCTATTTCGTCTCCTGGCTCTTAGCTATCTCCACCAATTTTCAGCCAAACAGGTCCAGTCGTTCTTGAGTTATAAATAGTGTAACTAACACAGCTTTCTTTTAAATATATGAAAATAAGATAGAAGACAGTTTACCTTTTCCTCTTCCGTCCTTATGGCGGAGAGTCTCAGCCTGGCGTTTTCTCTCTCCGCGTCGGTGGCTTTCTGCGCCAGTAGCGACGCTTCCTCCTCAGCCACGCGACCCTTCTCCGCCAGCAACTCCGCCGTTTCTTCCGAACGACGCTGCAAAGAAAAATTGCTTGTTGTGGGATCATCAGTCTCCCCGAGTATCGGGTGGGGTACGGGCCTCCTTGATCTGGTAAAACGCGGGAAAACTTGCACCCCAGGTGATTTGTTCCAGGTCCTTTCGGGTCTGAGGCATAAGCCTACGGGTCGACCGAAACTATGCATGGACTGCAATTCCTCGCTACACAGCGCTGAGCGGATATCATATTGAGTAATTAATCCAGTGCACATACAACAATTAGAGAATAACCTCTACCTACCTCCTTCAAGTAAGCCCGTTTCCATCTTAGACCGCATTGTCACTTAATATCAGATGAAATTGCAATCAAGGGCGAATGTTATCGATTAAAAACAAAGAGATGAATCAATACATATATTACCCCCTCCCCCCCCCCCATTGTTACGCCAGCTTGGCGCGCTCATTTCTATTTGTGGCAGAAAACAATACTCACAAGCAGTGGGGTCATCTATACCCGACAGTGTCGAAGCTTGGCCTTCTTGCTCAAGTAAGACGTGAAGTAACTTGCTCTCCCGATGATTTCCGCTGAGGCATCCTGGCCTATGAGTCAAGTTTGTTTTGTTAGATGCCTCTGCATGGACTGCGATTCCTCGCTGTCCAGCGCTGGGGCGGTTCTATCTGGTAGTTGGTCGAGTGCTGGTAGCGAAGGTACTTACCAGCGCCTCGTTGGCCAGCCGTATCTCCTCCTGGTACTGCAGCAGGCGCTGCTCCATGGCCGCGCGCTCCCTCTCCGCCGCCTCGCGCAACTGCTTCTCGCGCGCGAGCTTGTTGCGCTCTATCTGTCTCCTCTGAAAATGTCATATATAATCTAAATTAAATTATCTATACACATATTATCAAGAGGATAGATTTGATTGTTTGTTTGTATTGAATAGGCTCTAAAACTACATAACCAATTTGAAAAATTCTTTCACTCATGGCAGTCTAACGCTATCCAAATGCTATAGGTTACATTTTTCCCCCGTATTCCAACGGAACGAAAACGACGCGGGTGAAACGTGAACGTGACGTCTTATATAACGAACTTTTTCATATCAATAGCTCGGAAAAGTTTTCTTTGCCAATGAGTGATAGAAATATTTTGAAATAAAACTTCTTTACACACACTGGATTTGAGAATAAGCTGGTGAATGTGTCACAAAATATATAATTGAAAAACCAACAAAGCGCCATCTGAAGTAACACTGCTAAACCACGACACAACACAAGTAAGCCGTGAATAAGTAAGAATCCTTTTAGTGTTAATTGTGAACTAATTAGTAGGAGTTAGTGAACAAAACCAAGTTTGACACAAGAGATGGCGCTTTAAGCCACTGCTATTTTTTAAGTTTCTCTTTCATATATTATTTTATTGCTAGAATTTTTGTTTTCTATTCTTTCGTTTTTATTCTTAAAGAGTATGAGAATTTGAATTTAGAATGAGATGAAGCACAGTGTTAAATAGTAAAAGGTTGATAAGTATTCGTAACCGTTTTATTTCTACATATTCTTATAGAAATGATGTTCGTCCTTGATTCAATCTTAGAATCCTTCTGCTTCTGCGGTATTCTGGCGGGATACAAATTTTTTTCAACAACTATTTAGATAAAAACCTGCTTTTCTTCTTTGGCCTGCGCCTTCATCTGTTGCACCTCCATAGTGTCCGGCTTCCGTCGCCGCATGTACAGGTCATGGTTGCCGATGCACAGGTCTAGTATCTGAAACGTGCAAACAACTAACTTATATGACACTAGCAGACAGCCCGCGGTTTCACCCGCGTTTTCAATTATAAAATGTGGCATAAGACTCTCACAAATAACATTGCTTTATACTAGTAAGTGAAATTTCTAAATTGATTCAGTATATCCAGAAATTACCAACACCACAAACTTGATATTAGCATAAACTTTGCATAACATCCACTTTTTTCATTGAACTCTTTTGGAATAACGTTTTTCTTGTATGCGGCTGAAAGAAATTGCCACGTAACGAAAAACCATTAAACTACATGTGTGAGAGCTTAAGTCCTTAGATTCGACAGGAAGCATTTTGTATGGTAAGAGGCAATACAAAAGATGGGAGGACGACATGCAGAAAGAACTAAATAAAGGTCTCCCACTCAGCATAAGCTGCAGCACCGGTTTTCAGTGGTGACTTTAAAATGATGACATCACGGGCGCAAACAACAAATTGCGCATTTTGTGCAAAAATGTTTTATGTTGTAATTATTGATAATAAATTGTTTAGTGTGGGCATGGAGAACATATCAGGCAGGGGAGGTGACTGTTTATTAATTACGAAAAGATCCTTTAAACCTACACCCAAGGTCACAAGTCCTGGGACCTGCTTGAGGTGTTTCCTCTACCACAAAATGAAGGTACAATCGCGTTTTACTACCTCTCTGTTCTGTTCTACTCGATACATTTCCGTTTCGATACATTTTCTCGTTCACTTTCCGTAACACATTCATTGCGTCACTCCTCAAGTCAAGCGTTTTAAGTAAGTTAGTCATTAGTCAGTGAATAAACACAAGGTAAACTTTTGTATTTAGCAAGTTCGAAGGTCGTCAAAACATACCAATTTATTCATTCCCTTCGGTGAGAAGAATATAAAGTTGCTGACAGTTTTCTCCACAAACTTGATGACGAATTTCTTGTCGTCGAACGATATGTGCTTGATCTCTGACCACGGGAAGGTTGTTTTTGGTGTCAGTTTGTTGTCCTTCTCGTATATGTTTAGACCCAATGCTGTCACTCCCAGATATAGATCAGTTTCTTTCTTATTCTGAAAAACATATTTAGATTTTTTACACTGTTTATCGGTAACTTTTTGACGGCCTCTGTGGCCCAGTGGTATGCGCGGTGGATTTACAAGACGGAGGTCCTGAGTTTGTTCACCGGCTGGGCCGATTGACGTTTTCCGTATGATCTTTTGGGAATGATCTTGATCACGCGACCTATCGATATCAAATGTCATTCCCATACATCTTTTTAGTTTTCGAAACGTAAGCGATAGTAGAAAGAAAATCTACGTGCCACTTGGCTAAGGGGGCAGGTACCATGTCGTATAGAAACCTAAAGGGGTATGTATTTTCATCCTCTTTTCCTAACAAGTTTGCCTGCTTCCATCTTGATAGATAGATTGCATCATCACTTACCATCAAGTTAATATTTATGTGAATTTATTGTAAAAAAAAGTTACAAAGTTCTTAATATAATTGATCTTATCCACTTCTGATAATAAGAAAACTCAGATAGACCCTGAACAAAATTTATTGTATTTTTTTATTTATCTTATGTAATATTATATGTCTGAAAAAAAATCCACTTACGTTAATCGCAAAGTAGTTAACGCCGTACATATCCAAGTCCTGCGCTATCTTCAGATATTCCATCTCAGCCTCGTCGCGTGACATGCCCTTGTGGTCTGCGTACCTAAACAAATAACTATATACTCATAGCCATTTTCAATAACCAATCTGTAATCTGTTAATTGATCCGTGATAGCCCAGTGGATATGATCTCTCTTTGATTCAGAGAGCGTAGGTTTGAATTCGGGCCATGGAAAGCATCTCCAACTTTTCAGTTGTGTGCATTTTAAGAAATTAAATATCACGTGTCTGTGTCTCAAACAGTGAAGGAAAAACATAGTGACCATACCTGAGAATTTTCTTAATTCTCTACGTATTTGAAGTTTGCTAATCCGTATTTGGCCAAATTTGGTGGACTAAGGCCTCTCTTTTGAAGAAGAGACTCGTATTCAACAGTGAGCCAAATATGGGTTGTTGAATATGCATCTGTTAATCTGTAGTTCCTTAGCAACTTTGTAAAAATTGCATTACGGTTGCTTTTAGCTTGCAGGTTTTAGAGGTTTGTTTTAGAAAGAATGTATGCACCAAGGTCAAGGTATAATTGTATATTCTAGGTGGTGTCCGTTAATTAAAATCCAGAGTAAGCAGATTAGGCAGAAAATCTAATGAAGTTTTGGGAATGGTAAATGGTAGAGAGTTGAGCCAAATTATCTGTCACCTCACCAGCGGAAAAGAAAAAAATTGCAAAAACGCTAATGTCTGTAATAAAGTCACTGTTTCTTATATATTGAGTCTAAGCGATTGTGGGTCAGGCCAGACCATATATCCATTAATATATACCAAGTGGAAATATATAATATTACCATATTTTGATCCTTTCCTCCCACATCTCGGGCGTCATCTGGTACTGGTCTATGACGCGCTGTGGCAGCAAGTCCTCGCTGGCCAGCATGCCTGGCTTGTATGCACTTTCGTCGTAATCACCATACTGAAATAAAACAAACGACGTATTCTTATAACTGATATCCTTTATATACTTTCAACATGATGGTGTCGTATAACACAGTGGTTCCTAAAAGGTGTTCCACGGAGGTTCCGTGATAGGCCTTCAGGGTTTCCGCGAAAATTCAAGATTTCCATATTGTAAATCGTTTCACTTGTGATAATATTAATTGACGTCATTTATTATTCATTTTCAAATAACTTGTTTTTAAATATTGCATTCCTAAATTCAATGGCACCACAAAGAAAACCGATATGCTTCAAAATCAATGTATTTCCGTCTTTAGTTTACTTCTTTCTTAAGCTAGGGTTCCGCCGGAAAATGGTAAAACAAAAAGGGTTCCGAAGTCAAAAGAATTCGGGAACCGCTGGTATAACATATCAAATTTTATGACGTGTCGGAACATCGTGCGTTGTGATGCGCAATACAAAACTTTAAGTATTAGCGGAGAAAACAGCGCAGCGGCGGCGGGGCCCAGCAGTCATCCCGCGCTCCTCCGCTCGTGTTGTTCTCCCTGCCTAGATAAATTTAGTAAGAACTTGTTCCAAAGAAGCCAAGGTGTTTAAGCAAGTTATAGAGAAATTTTGCTGGTAATTCTCTCGCACCAACTTCTACAGCGTACAGACCTTATCACATAGCCATTTTTAGTCAATGGAGAATGTTCACTATTTTCAAATATTAGCTTTCTGTATTCTCTGTTGAAAATGGAAAAATCTTGTGAAAGAATTATACGATACGGTAATTAGTTCTCAAGATATAGAATTTTAAAGTGTACGCGCGGCGACTGCCCGCGTTTAATGTCTGCCGTGCCGTGACGTCATCGTACAACACTTGCACGGCCCGTTGAGGCAATTTCGTACTTCTGCCTTAGCTACTAACGAACTAATCGTTAGCCATTAGTCAAACAATAAATTAATATATAATTAATATAAGGGCCATTAGTTCTTAAATACGAAATTGTCTAGACGGGCCGGGCAAGTGTTGTACGGTGACGTCACGTACAATACCGCGACTGTTAGCGGGAGTCGATATTTATGCGAACTTTGAATGCATGTAAAATCATAAACTATTTCGTATTTTTAAATAAAACAAAAACTAGTGTATATGTATTTGTATATATAAAAGCTGTAATGTAACAAAGTTTCAAATGATTTTGCATACCTAGTAACATTCTCCATTCAATTGTTAGGTTATAATATTTATTTATTTTTATACTATGTGATGTGTTAGTTATAGTTCACCTTAGCTTGAACAGCGTAACTGGCGAGTAGAACTGAAGCCTCCGGCGGGCAATATATGTCCATGCTGAGGATGGCCTGCTTCACCTGCAGGAACAGCAGGTGCTGCGTCACCTCCTGGATCAGCTCCTCCGCCACATCTTCGGGGTACAGCTTGCAGAGCAACATAAATGGTGTGCCAGGCATTTGGGATACACATTGGTCCTGTACTGAAAAGAAATTGTTTTTATGATTATTATATTATGATTTTTAATTATTATAATGAAACGCAATCACTGTATTTTTCTTTCTTTTTCAAATTCTTACTAGCGGACGCCTTTGTTCGCGTAAAACTAGGTTTTTTTTACAAATCCCGTGGGTACCATGGATATTTCTCAGATGGAAGTAGCCTCTTCCAAATTTCAGCAAAATTGGTTCAATAATTGCAGCGTAACAAACATACAAATACACTTTAACATTTACACAAAACAGTCACTTTTATAAAAAACACAGCAGAAAAATTAGTGGAACAAAAAAAGGAGGAATATAAAATAGCAATAGCTAATGTAACTATTCGAGCCTTCATTTGAAACACTTGATAACACAGCACAGCAGTGTTCCTACCCATATGGCATACAATATTGATTGATTTTAAACCTTGCATGCCCTGCCAAGTCATGCAATAGATGGTTTCCACTTAAAATCAGATGGGTTGTCTTCTAAACTGTTGTTACTTTTAGAATAACACAATATAACTTGCCAATTTTCATATTTCTAGTCAACAGAATTAAGTCTATAAATTGGGTGTTGTAATATATGTTTTTGGAGCATAAATCTTGCAGTATCTTGATTTTACATTAACGTGGAAGCTTTTACTTGTTTCACAGCTTTAAGATTCTGTAGATCTTAGTGTTTGTTAAAAATGTAAAAAAATAAATTTCAACTTGAAAAAAATTAAATTGAAATTTATTTTTTTGGAAGTTTCAAGTTGAAACTTGATACTTCCACACATTCCTGAGATAAAGGGATCAACAAAGTGATGCTATAAGGGTTCTGATTTTTCCTTTTGAGGTACAGAATTTTAAAAAATAGAGAATAATATTACTATTGCCCCCCTAGCCAAGTGGCATGTCGCTTCTCTTTCTGAGATTGCTAACGCTTCGAAAACTAGAAAGATGTATGGCAATGACATTTGCCACATGATCAAGATCTGTCATTCTTATACATTTTTCTAGTTTTCAAAGCATTAGCGATCATAAAAAGAGAATCTGTGCCACTGGCTAGGGCGGATGGGCCCATTGGCTCTATTTCAAATAATTATTTAAAGATAATAATTATAATATATAGGGAGGATGACCTGCCGAAAGGATGGCTAGGAAAGGCCAGAGATCGAGTAGAGTGAAAAAGTCTGGAGGAGGCCTATGTCGAAGAACAACCTGTTTGCTCTAGTATATAAATTAAGTAATAGTATTAAGTATATTGTATGTATTCAGCAATCAGAGAATAAAGGCAATTTTTATTTTTATTTTATTTTATTTAATAATTATAATAATCAATTACCTCTTTTATCCAACTTGAGCCAGCTTATAAAATGTTTAGTGTCCTCAAACTGCAGTCCAAAGAACCATGTCTCTCTCAGCCCTATGGTCCTGCACACCAGGTCAAACAGGTCTCTGCCGGTAGCTCTCCACTGGAACGAAGATCATCATCATTAACTACCCATATTCAGCTCACTGTTGAGCACAAGTCTCAGAATGAGGGGTTAGACTCATAGACTCCCACACTGGCCTGATTGTGGACGGCTCACGGTTGAACAAGAGTCTCCACTTAGAATGAGCGGTTAGGCTATTAAATTACCACGCTTGCCCAATGCGGATTGGCAGACTTAACACATGTAAAGAATTAGGAAGGTAGGTTTCTTTATTATATTTTATTTCATTATTTGAGACATATGATATTTAATTTCTCAAAATAATGAGGTCAAATCCACTGGGTTATCACAGTTCTCAGAACAGAGATAATATACAACAAAATATAAGAGTAGTAAATAGATATAAACTGCCTCATTTTTTGTTACTTGGCTACCAATCATGGGTGGTTGGAACTATGGGTTCAAGCTGTAAAATGTTTGGTTCTTCTTCCAAGATATTCTCAGTAACAGTATAAAGTTAGGAAGTTATACTAAAGCCATATTCAATGTGCCCTAACAATTTACTATCAAACAAATTAGAAATAAAGGTAAAAAACACTTGTTATTTCATAACTTATTTGTTTTAAGACCAAGTTATTTATAATTAATATTAGCTGTGAAATGACTAGCCATTTATACATTCATCTTTAATTTATTTGTTGGTGCACATAAAGTATGGCAATGATGTAAGAAGAAAAAAGACAGATAGGTTACATAAACCACATTCAATGTTTACAACTGGCATAAAAATTATTTCAGCAGCATGGTTTGCTGATTAGCATAGTTTTAACATGCTAGTTGTGGTCCGCCTACAACCTATCTACCTCTATTTTCTTCTAACATCATTGAAGTATGGCTTTAGTATAGTGATGTTACATCCACCAAGAGAACATGTTAAGCCATAGCCCTAAAGTTTTTTTAATTCTCTCATTTATTTATTTGTTACTAAATAAAACACAAAACACTATTAAAAATTTATAAAAAAAAGAGTTATTAATAAAGTAAGTTGTTCTAAGCTGTATATTCCCTCTTAGATGCTGTAGATGTCAGATGATGAGGATAATTATGTATATTCTTAAAACTTACAAATGTGAAATGAATGTTTAAATCACATCTGTAATCCGAACTGAGAGACTTCTGTATTTAAAGTTTTATTTCATGTAAATTAAGTTGAGCGAAAAAAAAGAACTGAATTACAATCGAAGTCGCGGATATTGACTAGTAGTATAAAGTAGTAAATTACGTCGATAAATAATAAGTACGTTTAAGTGCTAAGTTATGTGAAAATGTAGTGTTTAACGACCCTGGGGTCACGGGTGACTCACAACGGGACCATTGTGTTAATGTGTGTTAACATTCCAGCGAAATGAAGAATAAACACTACGAAAATACACCAATGTTACACAGTGTTTTACCTCAAGGTTGAACTCTAGTTCCGCGTCAAGAGTACACACTTTAACAGGGAACGACTTAGCAGCTTTCTTCCTTCTAAACGGCGGCATTATCACACATTTGTTTATCAAACAACACAAACAAATATTCCTATAGGTTAGAAACTTGGGTTTGTAACATAATTAATTAACTGCAACTGCCCGTTTACGTAATGTGCACTCGATTGAGGAATGCGCGTAATTTAACATTGCGTACTATTTCCAGCGGTTATTATTTACAAACAAGGAGAACGTCAATGAAACAAGAATGTGAACTGAAATAATTGAATGAAGAAAAATTATTCAGAAAATCTAAACACCGCCGTTCCGTTTCACATCGCGTTTTATATTATTTATGGATTTGTTTGAATTTTGTTGATTGACAAGTTGAAAAGCCCATCGCACATGATAGTTTTTGCAGTTTAAGTTAAAGTAAATAGTGTTGCCATTAATATTTATCTGATTTTAATGTTGGTACGTTGGTATGGTTGGTACTCTTATGTTTTGACGTTTGGACCACTGACAGTTTCTTGACAGTTTGCAGCTAATTTCATTTCAAAGTCAAAATTCGTAAACCACGTGTGGTGTGTTTTGATTTTTAAAATTAATTAGGATCCTAAAAAGTTATAAAATGGGTAAATTCAGATCTAAAATTAAAGGAAAAACAAAGGGGCAAAGATGGAAAAGAGGCCAGTCTTCTAATTCAAATCCCAAAACTCAAAAATATAGAGAGATGGCGAAATCCCGGTTTTTTCAAGAAAATTTAAGTAAGTGCTTTTCCGCTTAGAAAATAAACCAGTAATATTTACCTTAACTATAAATTTTCATCATATAATTAATAAAAAAATACCAGTCTTGTTTTATTTTCCTTGTTATTATAACCTGGTAAATTACAACAAAATTATTTATGAACTACTTAAAAAACCATGTAAAAATCACCTCATTAATGTAATAAACATTATTCACTGATATAAATTACGACGTTTATTAAATTTTAATATAATAAAACAAATATCTCAAAATAAACTTATAACTTTGTTTCAAAATTAATATTAACAAGCTTCTAGTTTCATAATACAGAAGTTCTAACATTTAACAGAATAATTTAGTTACTAAGTTACTTTTTGAATTTAACAACTCAAAATATTAAAGTTATTCAATTCAGTCTGTCTAGTAATAAATAGAATAAATGCTGAGCGTGAGATGTAATTAAATTGTATTGTGTTATAGACATGTATGACTTATGTAAAATAGGCTGTAAGTACTGTTTATAAAAATAAAAATGAATAAATGGATTTTCTATCTGTCTATTTTGTTAGTTTATTCAATCCTTTTTCTTTTTTGTTCCTTCAAATCAATTGTTTTATATTTTCTAGCCAATTCTGGCCTCACCCAGCAAGCAGTGCTTAAGCACGATGCTATGATCACATACGGACACAAGAAACAGAAGTCCACAGACAATGAGTCCATAATTACAAAGGAATTTGAGAACATGTCTGTAAGAACAGGGGATGAGGAATCAGACACTGAGTACACAGGGTCTGTGAAGTCCGGCACTTATAAGACGTTTCAGACATTTGCGTCTGATTGGAGTCAATGCTCCAATGTTAGCTTTAGCAAGTAAGTTGGGTAAACAAGTTTAGTTTTTAGAGTATAAATTCAAAATTTGTTTATTTACAAGCTGTTACAATTACAAGCAAAGCAAAATAGTAAACAGCAAGTATGACCATTTGTTGTTTTGACTTTACAACCGGCCAATTCTTTTATATACATATTTTTAAATAAACTTAAACTGCACTATTTCAGATTAATTAAATTTTATAATGCACATTGAAGAAAGACATTACCATAATCAATTAAATAATTATTTATATTATAAAATATTTTAGTAAATATCAACCTTCCATAGCTAACATTTGTAATTTGTATGATTGTTAGGTTGTTGACAAGGTTTGACTCAAACAATGCTGTTCACAAGGAGATGTTGGCTGTGCTGGCCGCTGTGGCCGAGGTGATCAAAGAGCAGGGTGGCAAGGACTCCACCACTGAGTATTTTGCTGCACTGGTTAGTTAATCTGTAAAATATAGTATTCTCCTAATTCTTACAACCAGTAAGCCGAAGATATGTGTCATAACATATCTTGTGATGAAAAAAGACAAAGTGGACCAATAATATAGGCTGATTTGCATTGTATGTATCAGACATATAGCAAAAATGGATTTTTAATTTTACGGTACATTAAACCCATTTAATGTGATCTGTACGAAGCAGATCAGTGAATGCACTTATATGACTTAATATACAAATAATACTAAAATCTGTTTGATGTGATGCATCCGATTTTACCATACCATTAGTGGCCTCATGGGAAATAATACTTTACTTTTCTTTGCAATCTTTGGCCTACATTTTATACACTTTTTAATAACTAAATTCATAATTTAAACTGTGTCAATGAAAAATACATTCCATTGAAGAATACAAAGAAAAATCTAGCTTTAACTTGAATGTTTTAAAAAAGGATGTTCTGTTTTGTATATTGTATGTTTATCTATGTTAAACTACCAGAAGATTTGTTGTTTAATTTTTTTTATGTTAACCATATTTTTTAGATGCAAACTCTAAAAGCATCGGAAGGCGATGAGAGTGTGATGGCAACATTATCACTTTTGTCCATGGGCATCAAGTCCGTACCCCAAGCTGTGTTGAGGAAACAGTTCTCTGACTGTGCTACAATATTCACAGAGATTTTGGAAAAGAATGAGCAATCAGAGAATGGGACACTATTGAGAAGTGCGATAGGTTGCTTGTCAGTGTTGCTGAGGGCCCAGGAGTACGCTCTATGGGGCGATTCCTCTACTTTGAGGGTGTTTGAGTCTATATTGGCGTTTTCGTTGCATTCTAAACCGAAGGTTAGTGGAATTTCTCAATGTTTTTTTTAATATAACAATACATTACGTTTTTAAAACTCTCCATGAGTGGATACAACAATCATTTACACATTACGGACAATTTACATTACACATTATTTTAACTAAGAAAGTTTTATCGGCTAAATATAGTAATGGACAATTATGTATTGAATTACATATGTAACAGGTTCGTAAAGCCGCCCAGCATGCAGTGACGGCGGTTCTAAGAGGCAGCTGTTTCATGATCCCTTCAGAAGATCAGAAAACCAAGGTAATTTTATTGAAAATCGAACAACCATAGTCACATATAATAAGTCGGTTCAAGAACCATTGAAACCAAGTCATGTAAATTGGTTGAAAATGATTTTTTTTTTCAAGTTATATTTTTTATTATAAAAAAGTATCTTTATTGTAGGCTCCCAAACTGCATCCAGCCTCTAACCGCACGGCAGAGTTTTGTTTGTCTCAAATAAAACCTGAAGCGCTTCTGTCGGGGCATCGCACAGTGCTGCACACCCTGACTCTACTGCGCGACGTGCTGCCCGTGTTTAGTAAGGAATATATAAAGGTCAGTGGAAATTATTATCATCATCCATCATACATCATCATCTTAGGCGATTTTTACACGACCACATACCTTTACCTGCAGATACAAGTATTCTCTCCTACATTCCTATGCTTTATTTGTTTCTCTATACGTATTTGTTAGGCGTCGGCGCCACTGTTGAGCACGAGTCTCCTCTCAGAATGAGAGGAGTTAGGCTTTTTGGCCTCCAACACCTCTCCTCACACTGTCCTTATACTCCTCATTGGGTGTGGGTGGATTGACAGCCATCAAACACGTAGAGAATTGACACATTTCTCAGGTATGAAGGTTTCCTCATGTTGTTTTTCCTTAATTTTAAAAACATTCGATAATTAATTTCTTATAATGCTGACTGAAAATTTGGAGATGAATGTTGCTGACCGGATTCAAACCTATGCCCTCCTAAGTCAGAGGTCATATCCACTGGGCGTCATCATTATCAACCCATATTTGTCTCACTGTTGAGCTTTAGTCTCCTCTCAGAATGCGAGGGGTTAGGCCCATAGTCCACCACGCTGGCTCAATGTGGATTGGCAGACTTTACACACGCAAATAAATCTCTGGTATGCAGCTTTCCTCACGATGTTTTTCCTTCACCGTTTGAGACACGTGATATTTAATTTCTTAAAATGCACACAACTGAAAAGTTGGAGGTGCATGCCCCGGATCAGATTTGAACCTACACCCTCCGGAATCTGTCATATCCACTGGGCTATCACGCTACTAGTGCTAGTATATTATTTTGGGTTATATTTTGTTCCTTTAGAGCTTATGCGAAGCTATCCTTTCGTTGATGACCCACAACAACGTATACATCAAGACGTGTTGCCTGCACACGCTTCACGCGCTGTTCTCCGCGCCGCGCGACGTATGCAACCTGACCGCCGGCCTGGCCGTGCAGCTGGCCAGGGCGCTGATGGCTGCCAGGCCGCCCGCCAACGACACTGGCCAGGTGCTGGCGTGGACTGCGGTGCTACAGCAGGGATATGGCTGTCTTGCTGGGTAAGATAACAACAACGTAGAGCAAGACGTACAACTGGCCGTGCAGCTGGCCAGGGCGCTGATGGCTGCCAGGCCGCCCGCCAACGACACTGGCCAGGTGCTGGCGTGGACTGCGGTGCTACAGCAGGGATATGGCTGTCTTGCTGGGTAAGATAACAACAACGTAGAGCAAGACGTACAACTGGCCGTGCAGCTGGCCAGGGCGCTAATGGCTGCCAGGCCGCCCGCCGACGACACTGGCCAGGTGCTGGCTTGGACCTCTGCGCTGCAGCAGGGATGTGGCTGTCTTGCTGGGTACGATAATTATAATAAAGAGAATGCGTACTTTTATACCACACAAATGAAGACAAACTTCATTCAAAAATAAAAAGCAGAGCGCCATCTATGGCATAATAACATTGCAACAGGCCCTTGAAGTGTGCAAACAGGATTTCTTTCATAGTTCTCTAAGAACGCCATCTGGTAGTTTCAAATAACAAACTGTTTCCACTGTCCCTGTAGCAGCATGCATCGTAAACACCTCGTCTAATTACACTTTTAATATTCACTAGCTGACTATAAAAGTCAAGCATTCTTCAGCACATATTTAGTTTTACTTCAATAATATGTGCTGTCTTCACTAGTTTTTTAATAAAATACATGTAGAGGTCAGCCCATCACCTGTCCCCACCGTACTCAGGGTCATACGGGCGGAATCGTGGGAGACTCCGGTACTTGCTCTTTGCGTGTTTTCCAGGCCGAATTGTAGACTACAAAATGGTCATCCTTGTTATATTGTATGCACTCCCCCTTCTGTGGCTGGAGCACCACTACAAGACGGATTCCACCCTTCCCTCATGGACACTCACTGCAACTGATGCACTCTGAGCCACATCGCCTAATATACCTACAATATATAGGTGCGCGAACTCCTGTAGATGGTGAAAGTTTTACTCCAAGAAAACAAAGGTCCATTTATTAGACCAGTGTCGCCTCAGTCCACACCTAGAGGATATTTGTTAATAAAACAATTTTTCATAATGAATGCAAAGTAACACATGTTTCTATATTCCAGCTTAGACTTAAACCTGTGCGCCCCACACCTGCCACAGTTCGTAAACATCTGCGTGTCGGAGTTGTGGCTCTCGGACGTGGCTGATGTCAACTCCGCATCCACCAACGCCCTGAAGGTGAGTGTCATTGGTCCACACTTTCTTAAATAATAATATTCTCTTTTTTAGCTTACAACTTAGCCCTTTTAAGCCTGGTTAAATTTGGACCACTCGGCAACCAGCAAACATCATAAATACAAGTAGCTAACATCCAATATATAAACATAAAGAATCCTAGTAAATAATTTATTTTTGTAATTTACATTTGTATTTTTTTCATCCAGGCCATCCTCCTAGATTGTGTAAAGCCAGCAATACAATCAGATGAGTGCTTGCTGAAACACAAACAGCATATCGACAATGTATTCAAAATGATTGGCACCGGACTAGATAATCCCTTCAACCAAGCCATCAAGCATGTTGTACTTACCATCGCTGTTTGTTTTGAGGTGAGGTAACATTTTTGTATTATTTGTGTGTGTCTAGTTATGTGTTTTTGTCTGTCTAGATCCTGTTTATGTAGAAATTTAGGGATTAAACATGCAGCAGAAGTAAAAATTGGCAGCAGAAACGATTTGTTACAATTCAGGATTGCCCACTATAAAATAGTCTAAAAATATTGCCTTTATTGCATAAACTAAATCACTCTGTCAGAGCTCAGTCAGTAGGAAATATGTGTGTTTATTCGAATGCAATTAGTTCTTGTATAAATTTTTACTAAATAAATTTATATATAAAGTGTCAAATGAGAGCAAAGTAACGTCTTATATCTTTTAATCCCTCTCTACTCAGGGTCTTGACTTGGAATCAATTGCTACGCTTTAACTATAACCCTAAGTAAAGTTAGGGATTCAAACTCATAAAAACCGAACAGAGAGCAAAGTAACGTTTCTGATGTCCTTGAATCATTCACTATGTTTAGGATTTTAACTTAAAATCACTTGCATTGCTTTAACTGTAAAATCCTGAGAATAGTTAGGCTTGCAAACTCTGTGAACAAAGTAGCGTTTCCTGTGTTTTTGAATGTCTCACTCTGCTGTGATTCTATCAAATTCACTGTGATTTAACTTAGAATCATTATCTACCCAAATTTCTCTCCTGTTGAACAAATACCAATTACATTTTTAAATTGAACATTCATTACACAGATAGGCAACGAAAAAATCGAGTACATCCTAGCACCGCTACTAAAGAAGCTAAATGAACGTCGCGAAAGTCACAATTTCCACAACGAAAAGGAGGCGGAATATGCTACAGGATGCGCAATCAAATCTCTAGGCCCAGAGTTCGTATTGAAAATAATCCCACTCAGAGACGGAACGAATATAAACTTGGACAGAAGTTGGTTGCTACCGGTCATGAAAGAGAAAATCACTAGTTCAAATTTGAAATTTTTCGCAACAGAAATTTTGGAAATGGCAACCTTCTGTCGTAAAAAGTCGCGCGAATTTGCGGATATGAAAGACACCCCTGGGTCGCACACCTACGATTTGCTGTGCAACCAGCTGTGGTCTCTGTTCCCGAGTTTCTGCAACCAGCCGAAGGATGTCAAAGACAGCTTTAAAATCTTAGCTCGCGTATTGGGGAACGTGCTTAAGGACAATCCGGAGTTCAGATTGTCTATAATGCAAGGTATATTTGTAATTTGTATATTTTATGATTATTAATTTATATCAAAAGTATATATGTCTTTTAAATATGACCTTTATTCCTGTTACAAGTGGGTATAACAATAGTCAAGTTCGCTGGAATCGGAAAAGCAAATATGTAACACTTTTTCACGAAAAGATTTTTTAGTATAGAAATAAATAGGACCATATATGCTACTTTTTATCAAAATGAAAATATAAATGTAACAGGGTTAAACAAAGCAATTGATTTATGAGCATGACAGAAAGCAAGGGTGGAAGGGAATGGTTCCTGCATCAAATTTTGATAAAAAATATTTGCCATATCTTTTAAATGTGACCAATATTCTTCTCCCCCCAATTAGTCGGAAACGATATTTAGGAGTGGATACAACAATAATGTGGGCAGGTATCGATTTATTTTGATAATTCCAGGTCTAAGGAAGCTTATAGCCTGTTCCGAAGACAACTTAGAGGACAGGACCGAACTAGCCCGCTTCGCTAAGAACTACGTGCCGATTTTGTTGAACATATACATGTCGCCTGTTAAGTTGTTGAGTGGCGCAGAGGGTCAGAGGTTAGCCGCTTTGGAGACCATACAGGTAAGTGGATCATCAACGTAGTTTTAATCTAATAATGAGTCCCATTAAATATCCCACTTCTGATACAATTTTGTATCGTTTTGTTCACGAGAAAGACATATAGTGCGACAAAAGAAAAATAAATGAGGACGCTGTAGTCACTGACCATACAGGTAAGTGGATCATCAACGTAGTTTTAATCTATTAATGAGTCCCATTAAATATCCCACTTCTGATACAATTTTGTATCGTTTTGTTCACGAGAAAGACATATAGTGCGACACAAAAGAGAAAATAAATGAGGACGCTGTAGTCACTTTTTGTCGTTCATAGGTTGTAACTCTGTGTTCAGTCATCTACTTGGGATTGCAACTACCTTGATACTTGACAGTAATTGATATTTTGTTCTTTAGATAGGTAATATTATGTTCTCATTTTAATGAAGATGATCTGTTAAAAATAATATTATTATCTAATACAAATAAATTTATAAATACATATATGTATTTGGACAATACATATATGTATTTATAAATTTATTAGCCCCAAATACTTAGTGTTATGTTAGTGTGTTAAAGTGTTATGGATACTATGATAGCTGATTTTATTATTTATGTTAATTAAATTTAAATAAAGAATTTCATCTAAATGAATTGTATTTATTGTAGTTCATTGTAAATCTGATAAAACTATCAATATTGATTGTTTGCTCTATAATGACAGTTCTTTGTGATAATGACAGTAAATGTGGTGTTGCCACATAGCGAGTTTATTAGTTCCATTTTTATGAACTTCAAGTCCTTTGTTACACTATGCAATACACAATAACATTAGACTTAAGGTCTTTTACACATTATATAACAATTGAGAACACATCCAAGATTTTGCTTTGAGTTAAAGTAACTACAAAATACAAATAAACGAATTAGTAATCTATTTTTCAATATGAAAATGGCATATAAAATTCAAATTAAAAATATTATTTCAGGTTTATCTAACTATATGCGACCAAACACTGAGAGAGGAATTCTTTACTAACGCCTTACAACAATTGGAAGCGTCCAAAGACAACCATTTTCAAAGAGAATCCATTTTAGATGTGATACGTTTACTTGTATTGTATCAAAACTCCGAACAAATTGCTAGTCTATTCGAGAAGTGGGTGTATCCTCTATGCGACACAGTGTTGGAGGATCCAAAAACATTTTATAAGAAGAATAAAAAAGAAAGAATGAATATGGATGAAACACAAGAAAATGGAGACAAGAAAAAGGAACTAAGGTGTGTATTTTTTTTAAGTAACTAACAATGGTTCTCAAATTTGTTTTGATCGCCACTCACGAAATAAAATCCTATCTTGTTTTATAATATTAAAAAAATATTATTAAATTTCAATATTAAAAAAAGCGAACTCTTAGTATTTCAGAGTAAGGGATGCGCCTTAAATTATATTTCTCCAGTGACTCTTAACGGTATGCCGCTAAAAAGAGTCACAGAGTTCAAATACTTAGGGCACATTGTAACGGAGGACTTGTCTGATGTTAATGACATGGAAAGGGAGCGCAGGGCGCTGGCAGTCCGATGCAATATGTTAGCCCGCAGGTTTGCACGGTGTAATATGGACGTAAAACTGACCCTATTTAAGGCATACTGTCAAACATTTTACACATGCAGCTTGTGGGTGACATATACGCAAAGGGCCTATAGCGACCTGCGAGTCCAATACAATAATGGGTTTAGGACACTGATGGGGCTGCCGCGTTACTGCAGTGCATCACTGATGTTTGCTGAAGCGCATACAGATGACTTTTATGCTATAATGCGAAAAAGAGCAGCATCAGTTATGCACAGAATGCGCGAGAGCTCCAACAGCATATTAAAAACGCTGGTGGAAAATGGTGGAAATCCATTTATGAAGCACTGGGTGCACTTGCATATGCACTCACGGTGCTTCATAAATGGTAGATACTGTCATTACTAACACACTAACATATTTTAATTTAGTTTTTTTTTAAGTACCTATAACTACTAATATTACTAACAATAGGATATTAAAATTTAATCAATTGAATGTAATTTATGGATTTTGTTATCTGAAATAAAGATTTATTATTATTATTATTATTTATTTTTTAAATTGTTTCATAACATACAAGTTTTATTTTTGTTATTGTTAAGGATACAAAAAACAGGCGCAAATGCGTTGCCGACCTTTAATGTTTATTTATAGGTACCTTAAATATTCATTTTAATATTAGCATATAATCATATTTTTGATAACAACATTTGGCAGTATTGTTTAATGAACATCTAAAACCACAACAGAAACCCATAACTACCATCTACTTCTAATGATCACCACCATGGGGATCTTAACCATTTGAGAAAAGCTACCATAGATTTTTTTTGAACCAGGTACAAAGACAAAGCGAAACTTTTAGAAATGGAACACAAAAAGGCGTACAGGATCCTAGAAGAGATATTTAAGAGCGACAAAGAGAGTTGCAAAGACTTCTTAACGAAAAACCAGAAACGGATAAAGAAATTATTGATGTCCTCTTTGAACAAGGTCGCTGACAGTAGCAAAGCTGCGAGGTTGAGGTAACTTTGTTTTATTTATCACAGAATGCATACTTATTTTATCCGACTTCAAAAGACGGAGAGGTTCTCAATATGAGAAATGTTTTTTTGGTTGTCATAATTTCGTAATTTGTTAACCAATTTTGATTTTTTGTTTGAAAGGGTTGCCAAATGCCTAGCGTTTATTTTAATTGTAATATTAATACCCTAGATCTAGCCTCTGTGAGTCACAATTTCTTTTAGGAATTTTTCCATATAGCTTAGTAAATTGTCCTATGAGTTTTCAGGATATAAAAATTGCATTTTTTGTATGATATAAGATTCTACTATCATTATTCTATAGATAATTCTGAATTTAGTAATCTATATATTTGACGACCTCCGTGGCGCAGTGGTATGCGCGGTGGATTTACAAGGCGGAGGTCCTGGGTTCGATCCCCAGCTGAGCCGGTTGAGGTTTTCTTAATTGGTCCAGGTCTGGCTGGTGGGAGGCTTTTGCCGTGGCTAGTTACCACCCTACCGACAAAGACGTACAGCCAAGCGATTTAGCGTTTCGGTACGATGTCGTGTAGAAACCGAAAGGGGTGTGGATTTTCATCCTCCTAACAACTTAGCCCGCTTCCATCTTAGATTGCATCATCACTTACCATCAGGTGATTGTATTCAAGGGCTAACTTGTAAAGATTAAAAAAAAAAATCTATTGCACATATTTTTAGAAGCTTTATTACAAATTTTCAATGTTAAATTTTGTATTGCGGTACTTAACGCACGATGTTCTGAATAGTCATATTTTTATACCAACATACTTACTGCAATGAAAATTGAACTTTATTCCCAGATGCATAGAACATTTAATAAACTCGTCGCCTCACCTCAACGCTGAGAGCAAGCTAGTGAAGAGCGCCATAGCCGAGTCCGTCATATGTACGCGTGACATCAACTCCAAATGTCGGCAGTGCGCCTTCAACCTTATCAACTCTATTGGAAATGTACTCAAAAACCAGGACGGAGGTAATGTTCAAGTGAAACAAAATTGTTTTTATTATGTAGTAGGAGATAGTAGTCTGAGATGGATATGACGTCGCTCGATGTCCATAAAGAGTAGGGAGTTAGAGAGGGGTAGCCATGAGGCGGTAACGACTAGCGATATAAGGCGCTCGCCGCACGGTCTAGCTCATTCTTGTTGTGGTGTTCGATCCGTTCGATAGGCGGAGAGAGTGACTTGGGTGAAAAACGGGAGTGTTAGTTAACTATCAAGGACGTTCTTAACCCTACATACAACGGTTATAAATTTGCATATAGTACATGGAATATGAGTCCGAAATATATCGATATCAATTGAGAAAAGTTAAGGAGTTGTTATGAAATTTAATTTAAAATCATGTATTTATTAAAATTTTCCAAACGTCAAAAACTCAATCGTCATTTCAGTTGAAATATAGACCATCAATGGCCGACAGTGTTTGGACGCGAATTGTCTAATAAATATTTAAAATTTTTATTTTCATGTAATCTCATTTTAAAAATATATAATAATTTTTATTCAATCTAGTAGAGTGATAATGAATAACTTAAGACCATTCAAAAAAAAAGTGTCAACTAGCCTATTCTTCGCAGGTATGCAGTCGTTCATAACATTGCTCCTGTCCGGCCTGTCGGCGCCGCTCCCGCGCATAGCCAGCGCCACGCTGCGCGCGCTCGCCTCAGCCCTGTTCAACTTCTCCGAGGAGATGGGGCTGGAGACGGTGCAGGCGCTGCTGGAGACGGTCAGCCAGCAGATGCTCACCAACAACAGGGAGATCGTGGCAGCCGCCATGAGTTTCCTCAAGGTATATCTCTTGAGAGGACGTCTGAGTAGGCCAAACGGGTGATCAGTCCTAACTGTTTAAGTTCTTCGAGGTGATCATGGCTAGCAGCAGGGAGATCGTGGCAGCGTTTCCTAAAGGTGGGTATACTTCTAGAGGAGATACCTCGCCTCAGCCCTGTTCAACTTCTCCGAGGAGATGGGGCTGGAGACGGTGCAGGCGCTGCTGGAGAGGGTCAGCCAGAAGATGCTCAGCAACAACAGGGAGATCGTGGCAGCCGCCATGAGAATAATAATGGTGGAGAGAGGTAGAAGATTGAAAGAGTTGAGGTATCACCATATATGCAATGGTATTCGTATATTCGTAGCTACCACCGGTAAAAACGACCGCCACACGATTTAGCATTCCGGTATCATATAGAAACCGTCTGAGGTATGGCCGACTCGCTGCGACACATTTAATGTTGTCAGTCCACCTAATGGGAGGTGGTCACTACGCTTTCCGCCATTATACGACCCCAATGTTCATTCTTCGAACTATGTACCCTGCCCATGTAGCCAATTGGCACGTCGATTCTTTACTTACTTACAGGGGCAGATCTATCCCATTTCAACTTTGGGACTTTCAGCGTTGGGCTGTCTCTATAAATTTTGGTTTTCTGCGCATCTCTTCATTTCTATTTCAATCACGCATCCAATCATCTTTTGGCTCTGAGGAATTTTAAACCGGAAAATAACGACATGAGGGTTAGCAGCGGCAGTGATTGTACCATCATGTTGTAGTAGAGGAAACACCTCGAGCAGGTCCCAGGACTTGGGACCTCGGGTGTAGGGATCTCTTTAGAATGCATCAACACTCACCTCCCCTGCCTGACATGTTCTCCACTAAATAATTTATGATAAATCAATACAACAAAACATTATCAATAACTACAACACAAAACATTATTGCACAAAACCACTAACGCGACTAGCAGCGTGACGGTGTTCACGCTGCCTAACAAAGAACTGAACTCAAGTCATCAAATACCCTCTTATTTGTACCATCACTATTGCAACAACCTTGTACAGATACCTAATTCTTATAATAATATAAATATTAAATGTTTACACAACCCGTACTCGAGGAACTCGTTACAAAATGTTGTGGAGTTCCAAACATTGCTGAATTGGATTTACTGACATAATTTTTAAATTACTCTAGGTGTATACCAAAGTGATACCAACAGAGGCACTGGCGGGTAGTTTGCCGATAATATTCAAAACCCTATCAACAATGAGCGATGACTGCAAACGGCATTCGCGTTTGGAAATAGGTTACTTCCTTATTCGGATGACGAGGAAGTTTGGCGCGGAAATAGTGGAGAGACTAATTCCTGAACAAGACCAAGTGATGTTGCGGAGACTGAGGAATGTGAGGAAGATGGATAATAGGAGGAAGAGGCTCAAAGAAGGACAAAGGTATTACTTTTACTTTTTAATTTCGACATTTTTGTTTGCTGATTTACCAATCTTTATAAAGGTCGTAACTCATTAGACCCACCCGGGACCTGACCCGCCTGCACCACCTCTCTTCGAGTGGTTAGTTTTTATTTTATTATTTTTTATTCTTTACAAGTTAGCCCTTGATTACAATCTCATCTGATGGTAAGTGACGATGCAATCTAAGATGGAAGCGGGCTAACTTGATAGGAGGAGGATAAATGTCCACACCCCTTTCGGTTTCTACACGCACGGTGGTTACTAGCCACGGCCAAGGCCTCCCACCAGCCAGACCTGGGCCAATTAAGAAAACCTTAATCTGTCAAAGTATTCTTCGTATGGATTTGTATGGGCATGCGCTCACTACATCCGTACCATCACTGGATCGCCTCGAACGTGAGATGTCCACGCGCCAACCGCGAATGGACTACTCGATGATAAGCTCGCTGTTGACATGCTTGCCTCTCGTGAACCGCGAGTTGATAACTCGGCGTTCACCTATAGTTCACCTGTCGACGACAAGGGGACGCCTAGCGACGAAGCGGTGCGGTTCAGGTCCCTGGTGGGTCTAATGAGCTACGACCTTTAGTATCATAACATAGTTATCAACATGGAATCAATAGGTACTGCAATTCCCAGGGAAGTCACTGGCCCTTAAGACACGGGCTTACCTAGTTTAAGGGCCAGGACGTCATTGCTATTTATGTACTGAGTTATTCAAATAAAACAATTCTTATTCTATTCTTATTCTTAATTCACTATTCTTTGTATGAAACTCCTTACTGCAGCGCGGTCTAATCGAAATCGTAGCATAATCGCTTTGCCACTAGACAGACTCACAAATTAAGACAATGATTTCTTTCTTGTTAAAATGTGTGCTATGACCCATAACCACTAGCTTGCTAACATGAAGGGCTATATCTTAATTCAGGTTGAGATACAAATTCTTCTTGACATTTTTATTCTACTGTATAAAAATAAGTCGGGTTTTCCTTCCTGACGCTATAACTCCAGAACGCATGAACCGATTTCCACGGTTCTGCATTCGTTAGAAAGGTCTCGGGCTCTGTCAGGTTTATAGCAAAGAAAATTCGGGAAAATGTAGGGTAGGATAGGGGCAGAGTAGGGGTAGGGTAGTGTAGGGTAGGGGTAGGGTAGGGGTAGAGTTGAGTAGGGGTAGTTGAAAGTTTACATCAAGTTTCACGCGGACGAAGTCGCGGGCGTCCGCTAGTCATTTATATTTCTTAATTATAAGTTTTAGGGTTAGGGATAGAAGCAATGAAACAATGCCACAACTCATCTATAAGGAAATAATTTTGTCCACATATCACTCTTTTTCATCTCATTACAACAAAAGAGATAGCAATATTTTTACTGTTCACATTTCAAAATTTAAAATATCTATTGTAGTAAAATAAGTCTCGCTTTTGTAGCGATGGAAAGAAAGAGATAGACAATTATCTCGTGGCTCCCTGTTTGGCTTTGATGTACAGACAAGAGTCTATTATTAGACAGACATTGAAGTGTTTTTTTTCCAAGAGAAGTTAGACCTTGACTGCAACCAGATATTAAGTGACGATGCAATCTAAGATGTAAACGGGCTTACTAGTAAGAGGTACAAGTTCATTCTATCCATACCTCTGATGCTTTCTACGCGGCATCGTACCTGAACGCTACATCGCTTGGCAAAACCGTCCGTCGTACCGTCTTTGCCTGTAATGTGGTAAGTAGCCACAACCAAGGTCTACCAACAGATCAGACCTGAGACCTGAGACAATTTTAAACATATAAAATCCTAAACTGACCTTTGAAGTGCTTTAGTGAAATATCTGTCAATAACTTTTATAGGGACCAAGACGATTCAGGATCAGATATGGATGTGAAAGGCACCTCTAAGACCTTGGAAGACATCCTCAAAGACTCAGACTCGGAAATGGAATTCCTGGATGAGGAAGAAGAACATCCCAGGGCCAAGGCGAAAGCTAAGGGGAAGAAGAAGAACCAGGCCTGGATCCAGGACGATCCGGAGAATATTGTGGATTTGGCTGATGTGTCATCTGCTAGGAAGATAACAGGTATTATGACGATTATTTTGACTTTGTTTATGAAAGTTAAAGGCGACAGGACATGCGAGGTTTATGTCCGTCAAATAATTTAGTATCAGCAATGCAGAAACGCATTTTCATATTGTGTTGTAAAAATGGACCTCTTATGGGGTGACTTGTTGTCCATCTGTCTGTCAATACCCTTTATTTAGGCAACAAGTGGAGTATCCGAATCCAACCTTCTTAATTAATATTGATAAAAGATATGGTCCTGTATGTTACAAAAATGAAAAATAAAAAATGTGTATTTTGACACTCTAAAGTCTTAAGGGAATCAAAATTCATAGGGTACTTCCCATTAACCAATGAGTAAAATTCTTACTTGTGGTTATTTAATTATAATTTAATATTTAGCACTATTGACAGCGATTGTAAAAGTAAAATATTGTCTACCTTGTTTTTTTTTTCGTTAGTAGTAAAGTATATTTAGTTTGTTTGACAAATAATAATCATATAGAAAATGCCTATAGACATTATGTCATTCTTTCGCATAGGTATATTTTTTTTTTGTACAATATAGTTCCAATCTTAATTTTCATTGAAAACGGAACCTAATTTTTTGAAGATGGTTAAAAATGATTTACAATTTTCCAGCAACGAACCCCGCACAGAAGAAGCGCTTACCAGAAGAGAAGAAAGCGAAGAAAGATGGCGGCTTCAGAACGGCGCCCGACGGCCGGCTCATCATCAGCGACGAGCTCGCCGACGACGACGACAACGACGAGCCGCGGCCCAGCGGCGACGTCGACAGCGACACTGACGATACGGGTATGATGGCTTTAGTGGGAATAGGGTAGAGGCAGGTGTAGGGTGAGAGTAGGTTAGGACTAAAGTAGGGTGGGATACGAGTAAGGCACACATTTCATGGGGACTTTCACGAGCTATAAGCGTCCTTATCGTTCATGGGAATTGTCTGATTGCATGCACCAAACTTCAAATTCGCTCTGAGCATGAGAAATTTGGCAACGCAATGTAATACATAAAAATACATCTCGTCGGGTTTATGATAGACGTGTTGGAACTTCTGAGGCAACCCGAAGTTCACTATTATTTTTGCTAACTTGAATGATCTATAATATGTATATCGACAGATTAATTCGATGTTAAACCATACCGCAATAACTGAATCTGTCTGTGCGTTTAAAATGGCGACAGAGGGGAGGAAAAAATAAGACTGCTGTATGCTCTTTTCTCACTCCACAGTCAGTCGTGGATGAGTGCTTAGTGTCTTATGCGTCTAGGGGAAGCCAACCGGGAAACAAAAATCAGCTCAAATATTATTCAAGCTTGTAGTAGGTAGGAAATGACTGATTTATTTTTATCGTAGTTGGGATCCACGTCTAAGTGACGTCTGAGATATGATGATAAATGTTCCATTGGACAGATAACGAGGCAGAGGAGTCCAAGCCGTCCAAGCTGCTGAAGCCGGGCGCCAAGCGGCGCTACGACGACATCCTGAGCATCAAGAGCGGGCGCAGCACCCGCAGCCGCGCCTCCACCGTCACCGTCGGCTCCAAGTACCAGGCCGGGGGGAGGGGCATACACAGGTGAGGGCGGAGCACCCCGTCACGTCCAGCTGCTGAAGCCGGGCGCCAAGCGGCGCTACGACGACATCCTGAGCATCAAGAGCGGGCGCAGCACCCGCAGCCGCGCCTCCACCGTCACCGTCGGCTCCAAGTACCAGGCCGGGGGGAGGGGCATACACAGGTGAGGGCGGAGCACCCCGACACGTCCAGCTGCTGAAGCCGGGCGCCAAGCGGCGCTACGACGACATCCTGAGCATCAAGAGCGGGCGCAGCACCCGCAGCCGCGCCTCCACCGTCACCGTCGGCTCCAAGTACCAGGCCGGGGGGAGGGGCATACACAGGTGAGGGCGGAGCACCCCGACACGTCCAGCTGCTGAAGCCGGGCGCCAAGCGGCGCTACGACGACATCCTGAGCATCAAGAGCGGGCGCAGCATCCGCAGCCGCGCCTCCACCGTCACCGTCGGCTCCAAGTACCAGGCCGGGGGGAGGGGCATACACAGGTGAGGGCGGAGCACCCCGACACGTCCAGCTGCTGAAGCCGGGCGCCAAGCGGCGCTACGACGACATCCTGAGCATCAAGAGCGGGCGCAGCACCCGCAGCCGCGCCTCCACCGTCACCGTCGGCTCCAAGTACCAGGCCGGGGGGAGGGGCATACACAGGTGAGGGCGGAGCACCCCGTCACGTCCAGCTGCTGAAGCCGGGCGCCCAGCGGCGCTACGACGACATCCTGAGCATCAAGAGCGGGCGCAGCACCCGCAGCCGCGCCTCCACCGTCACCGTCGGCTCCAAGTACCAGGCCGGGGGGAGGGGCATACACAGGTGAGGGCGGAGCACCCCGTCACATCCAGCTGCTGAAGCCGGGCGCCCAGCGGCGCTACGACGACATCCTGAGCATCAAGAGCGGGCGCAGCACCCGCAGCCGCGCCTCCACCGTCACCGTCGGCTCCAAGTACCAGGCCGGGGGGAGGGGCATACACAGGTGAGGGCGGAGCACCCCGTCACATCCAGCTGCTGAAGCCGGGCGCCCAGCGGCGCTACGACGACATCCTGAGCATCAAGAGATCACAAACCATGGCCGATGAGAAAATGTTTTGTGATCCGATTTGGATAAAATTTTCGTCATTTGGGTTTCCTTATTTCCATTGGGCTTAATAATTGGTAAAACAAAGTCACTTCCCGCCAACTTAACGCTTAGATCTTTTAAACATAATTCAATGTAGTTTTCATCTCGGTCCTGCCTCCCTAAACGTTACATTTCTGTCAAAGTATATGATCAACGATCTAATGCGATTATAAAAACTGTCTCTATAGAATCGATGTTTCATAGTTTTAATCATGTTTGTCAGGTAAAGAGCTCCGTAAAAATACCTTTTTGTGTAGTTGAATATTGTAAAAAACGGGCAAAAACTTCTAGTTTAGTATACGATATATACCAAATCTTAGCTCGTTTTCCTCATAAAATGACAGAAAATTTTGTTCGTGAATTTGGTTGCGATGGCTTCTATAATTGAACTGAGGGTTTTCATCATTAGATAGTGATTCAAAAGAAAGGTTTCCAAGCAGACAAAGTCGCAGTACACTAGTAAATTAACTAACATGTCCCCCGTATTACAGACCACTTGGATCAGCGGCCTCAGTGTCTTCAGCTATTGGTTCAGAGTACAGATCTAAAAAGGCGAAGGGCGACATCAAGAAGCGAGGGAAGCCCGAGCCATACGCCTACCTGCCGCTGTCTAGGAATAATTTAAACAAAAGGTAAAAAAAGTTTTTAATATTAATCTGTCAACTGCTAGGAACTTTTGTATGACGTGATTGTACCATCATTTTGCGGTAGAGGAAACACCTCGAGCAGGTCGCAGAACTTGTGACTTTGGGTGTAGGTTTAAGGGATCCCTTTAGAATGCATTAACACTCACCTTCCATTCCCAACCTGTTCTACATACCCACATTAAACAATTTGTGATCAATAATTACAACACACACAAACATTATTGCACAAAACCACTAACGCGACTAGCAGCGTGACGGTGTCCACGCTGCCTTACAAACAACTGAACTCAATTAATACCCTCTTATTTATACTATCATTGTTGCAATAACTTCATACAAGTACTTCCCCTCCACAATAACAGAATGTTACTACCCGTAATCTAGGAACTCGTAACTCTCGGCAGGTTTCCAATAAATGTTCTGTAGAATTCGGTCAGCCTCCAAGAGGACCGCGTTGAGCATTCAGAACTTGCATATTGCACAGACTAAAAATGTCAAGTGTCAACAAAATCATAGATAAGACATTCAATAATCCTATCTGTCTGTCTGTCTAACAAGACCTATCTGTGAGGATATTGTCTGTAGCGGCATAAGGCTATGTTGTAGCAAGCCTTGTTGAGACGCACAACGCTGCGTAAGCAAGTTTATATCCCACGACCGCCATCGATGTTTTAACGCTAGCCACTTGTGGTTGGTCGACATTGACGCACGATTCCTAAATAAGTAGTCCGCTTAATATTATATATTTCTTACTGTAACATTTGTCAATCGATTAAATATTATTTGGAACTCAGACTTGTTTCACTATAATTCCTTGACAGAGACACGCATTAACCTTCAGTAGCCTATTTACCATTCAATCATTGGCTACGTAACTAACAACCCACAAATTGTCAATGATGATATCCTATACAATCTGTATTTTCCATAATTAATGTTTAAAATAATTGTAGATTTTTATTTTTATTGAGAACATACATTACTTCTCTACTCCACCAATGTAACGTAATATTGAAAAATACCTCTACAATAGAATAGAAATTAAGTTGTTCATTTCTTCGTTTCAGAAAAAAGTCTGTCGGGTCCAACCAATTCAAAGGTGTTGTGAAGGCGAAAACAAAAGGCAGATTTAACAGGAAGAATAAATAAATAGATTATTTAAACTTTGTTGTTTGTATCTCAAAGCATTTCTTTGTAAAAATAGAAATATATAATCTACAAATGATTTTATATTGTATGCTTCTTATTATAAAAACTAGATCAAAAGAAATCTTGTGAATTTTATGAAACAAATGTTCGATACGTCAAGTCATAACTTGGTATCGAAAACAATCGATTTAATGACTTGGATTCGATTCCCAGCCTGGATAATTCAGGTTTCAGTACATATTTTCTAAATTGGTTCAAGATTGGTGGCTTCGGCAGCGGCTAAGTGCCGGTATAGGTATCCTATTATATTATTTTTATTCCTATTTAGGCAACGTTGTTAGCGATAGTTATTATAAGGAATTAATTAATTCGGTGTTTTATTTAATAACCTACTCAATATTTCCGTGAAAATATCATTAAAATCAGCCCAGCCGTTCCAGAGATTAGCTGGGACAAACAATAGGCTATTGTTTGTCCCAGCTAATCTCTGGAACGCCAGCTATTGTCAATATCCTATGTTACCCGCTGCTAATGTGGCTTTCTATTGATGAAAGATTTTCTAATATTATCTCGTCTCGGCGATCTTAGGCCTGCTGTAATAGGTACCCAAGGTAGGTGGGTTATACCCAACCCCTGATTTTTCCGGACGGCGTGGGTTCGAATCCGGTCTGGGGCATGTACCTCCAACTTTTCAGATAAGCACATTTTAAGAAATTAAATATCACTTGTCTCAAACGATGAAGAAAAACATCGTGAGGAAACCTGTATACCAGATTAATTTCTTAATTCTCTGCGTTAGTGAAGTCTGCCAATCCGCATTGGGCCAGCGTGGTGGACTATTGGCCTAACCCCTCTCATTCATACAGGATACTCGAGCTCAGCAGCGAGCCGAATATGGGTTGAATGATGATGATAAGGTCAAGATCTTCATTTGACGTTTGTGATCAAGATTCAGATGGTTATCTAAGAAAGCCAAACAAATGATTGATGAAAGGATGTAAATCACAAAAATGCTTTACCTATTTTGATAAATTTATTTTTTCCATTGATTTTGTAGATATTTTTCAGTTATCGAAGTTATACTGGTTACATAATTTAAGTAGGTATACTAACAGTCCCTTCACACTGGCGTTTCCCTAGCCATTGAACATTTTGTGCTGCGTAAACACTGCGACGACAAATTAAGTCTTTGTATAATACTAAACCTAGCGCGGCTTTTTCCGATTCTCGTGAGAATATGCGAATAATATAGCGTATATTACTCGCTAATAATGAAGCTTTTCATTGATGAAAGAATTTTTAAAATCGATTCAGTTGTTTAGAAGCCTATTTGCTACACACAATCAAAAAAATCTTTGCTTTTTACAATTACTGTACAGACTTATGGGCGTGGTAGACTTGGCGATTGTTTGCTCACTCTGGCTGCCGTCTGAGTTGGGATTTTATTTTTAATTTATGCTTTACAAGTTAGCCCTTGACTACAATCTCACCTGATGGTAAGTGATGATGCAACTAAGATGGCAACGGCTAACTTGTAAGGAGTTGGATGAACATCCACACCCCTTTCGGTTTCTACACGACATTGTACCGGAACACTAAATCGCATGGCGGTACGTCTTTCCCGTGAGGATGGTAACTAGCCACGGCCTAGCTCACCAGCCAGACCTGGACCGATTTAGAAAATCTTAAACGGCCCAGCCGGGGGTCGAACCCAGGACCTCCGTCTAGTAAATCCACCGCGCATACCACTGCGCCACAGAGGCCGTCATGGGGATAAGTGATGGTATCCTCTACATCTGGTCGATGGTGTAGAAGAGCTTTAACACTTGAAAATTTTTCAACAAAGAAACAAAAAAACTGAAAAATTCGTTATAAGCACCGTGCCTAGGAAAGCCTTGCCGTGCCTGCCTTTTGTTTTTTTGTTGACTGGGCATCACGCTGAAACTACTGAATGAATACAAATGGAACTTTTTTGAACAAAGAAACAAAAGAATAACTGCCTTCTGTAACCGACCTTTTGGTCTTGAGACGGCGCGTATTGTGAGGAGGTTGCTCACTCTGGAGCCCTGACTAACGCATGCTAGGGCACTCAAATGGCCTGCAGCAGGAGAGTTGAATTTTTTCCTAAATTTTTAATAGTGTTTTGAATAATTCTGTAGGTCATTAACATTGTTATAAAAAAAGCACATACAAATAACTGAGAGTAAAAAAATGACCCTTGGTAATAAGACACATCAAAGCAAAGATCTGAGAAAGATTCTCAGACGCATTTTTCAAGTGTTATAGCTCCTCCACATCATCAATGAAGACATGAAGGACATAATACAAACAATTCCAAACACATAACAGAAGGCATAAACACCATTGTATAGTCAAAGAGACGTTATTATATAGTTGAGCAAGTGAAATGAAAGTGGCACTCTCGTCCATCAATTTCATAAAACATTTAATAGTAAGGCAATAGAAATATGTATTTATATCTGTCGCCTAAGTCAGCGCCGGATTACGCACAGGGCGGTAGGTGGCATTTGCTACAGACTTCGCGACTAAAGGGAGCCCCGCGTTGGGGGATTCTCTGAATCTTTTTTTTTGTAACTACAAAAAAAGATTCAGGGGAAATTGAGTAAGACAGGACACGCGATAGAAAAGAAATGTTTTTTTTTATTCTTTACAAGTAAGTGATGATGCAATCTAAGATGGAAGTGGACTAACTTGTTAGGAGGAGGATGAAATCCACACCCCTTTCGGTTTCTACACGACATCATACCGGAATGCTTAATCGCTTGGCGGTACGTCTTTGTCAGTAACTAGCCACGGCCGAGGCCTCCCACCAGTCAGACCTGGACCACTTAAGAAAACCTCAATCGGCCCAGCCGGGGATCGAACCCAGGACCTCCGTCTTGTAAATCCACCGCGTATACCACTGCGCCACAGAGGACGTCAAAATAAGTATTTTTTTTAAACTAAAAGGGCCCCTGATTACATTTGCTACAGACCCCGCGTTTAATCCGGCACTGGCCTAAGTGTAACATTAACCACCTGTATTTCTAACAACACTGTCTTACATTCGATGACATGTTATGTATGTCAGTATATAAAAAGGAATGTATGTCTACATAGAGTTCCAACTCTAGAGCTAGGCGGCGATGACTTACCTCCATAGTTTGGAATGGTAAACCCTATTTCTATTGCCTAGTAATTAACAATTCTATGCACAGAAATCTGTTTATTTACCTATAAATTTACTTTCCATGAGATTCGCGAGCGCTATTAAGTCTCGCGGATAGTACCTATATTCGTGTCATATAATCGCAACGTTCAACAGCTAGTGTGAAGGGGCCGTAAAACTGATAAAGACTGTCGATGCCTTGTCAAAAATGGGTATGGCAATTGAGCCTAAATGAAAATTACGTTTATAAAGCCCCACATTCACTACTACCAATGTTTCAGATGCAATTGCTTTAGGTAAATTCAGGGCAGAATTTAGAGAAAATTCAAGGTCTATAATATTTGAAAAGAAAAAAAAACAACAGATTTCAATAAATGAGTTTCTTATTTTAAACCATATGCAACTGCGTAAGAAATCTACTGAGCCGATTTTCATGAATAACATCAAATGATCATGTTGTTGTCAGGTAATAACATTATTTGGAGTTTTATATCTTATTCAGTATGGATTAAAAATATTTACACCAATATCGCTCTGATGGAGGCCATTGTGTAGTCTAACCTTGGTTACCCTCCTCTAAATTTAGTCCTGAACACATCACAATGTATCTGTTCATGAAATAAAGTTACAAAAGTATTGTGCATATGTTTTGCATCTAAAACATTGGTTCACAACAATGTATGCTAATGAATATGTGGCTTAATAGAATATTAATTATAATTATGAATTTATCAAAAAATTATTAACAATTGGTAACAAATGAGTCAGTGCAAAGAGTTCCATGGCTTTCACCAACGCGGGAACATCATAATTATTCAAACCAGTCTGCGAAGAGAATTCAAACAAAACATTTTAGTTATTGAGGTATTTTCGAAAGGAGGCGATTTACTATTACTCATACACTTATTTAATAGTATTTATATTTTTACATGGAAATTTTCATCACATTAAACATTAATCCTAGGCCATTTTCAGTATTCATTTCTGTAACAATGAGTTAAGTCATTCGAAAAAATACAACCATTCTGCATAATCTATTAATCTGACGACAGACCGACAGTAGCGCGTCGGCAATAAAAAAATCTTATAAATAATATACAAAATAATACAAACATTAGTTCGCTTCTCGACAAAAAATGAGATTTAACATTATCATAACATTTATATTCCGTCAGGGACAAAATTCGTGATTATAACATTTACAATGAGTCCGATTCGATTCTTTACAGAAAAATAAATATACAATAGTCCAAGCGAGGCTTCTTACTGCACACTCGATGTGGGGGCATTTAACGTACAGTTAATGTTTGCAACACAACTCGGTCACCGATGCCCGGCCACTGAGAGGTGTCGCTTCGCTGGGAATAAATTAAATTCGACTTGACACAGAATGCGTAAGAAGCGTCACTCTCGCGGGCGCGCTCAACACTTCTCGTCGGCCAGCAGCGGGTCGAGCGCGAAGGGCAGGTCCCCGCGCTTGCCCTTGAGCCGCGCCTTGCGCTCCACGTGTCCGTTGACGTGGCGCACGTCGAACAGGTCGCCCAGCGCGTGCGCCACGCGCTTGTCGCCCGCACTGCACGTCACTATCAGTTTCCGCACTTCCGGCTTGTTCGTTTTACTGGCGCTGTTCGCGTGCAACGTCTTGGCCATCGCCAGGCCGCGGTCGTAGTAGCCGGCCGCGCCCGCCGCCTTGCTGGAGCGCGACAACGACGACTTGATGTTGCTGCGGACCGTCGCGAACTTCTTGCCCAGCGTCACCGCGCCGCCCGCGTGCGCCGCGTTGAACGTGCACAACGCCAGCGGGCGCGGCACCGCCGCGTACCAGCACACGTCGGCCGGCGCCGGTGCGTCCGGCGGCGCAGGGCTGCGCGCCGGCTCGGGGCTGGGCGCGCGCTCGGCGGGCGCCACGGGCGGCGGCGGCGGAGGCGGCGGGGGCGCCGGCGCCGGCGCCTGCTGCGCGTCGCGCGACGCTCGGTGCTCGGCGAGCAGCGTGTCGAACGGCTTGACGCGCCCCTCCACCGTGCGCCGCAGCGACAGAGCGTGCGCCTTGCACGTGAGCGAGCGCGTGCACGGCTTGGGGTTCTCGGCGGTCACGACCCCGCAGTGCTTGTTGGGGTCGTACTCTCGGAGGTTGAACTTCGTCTTGCTGGACTTGCGCGACGAACCCTTCGTCGAGGGCGTCGCCGGCGCCGGTTTTAAAGCTTGAACGTTGAGTAAACTATTATCTATCACAGACGGCAGAAGGGGGGAGGCGGAGGGGGCGGGCGCGAAGTGCAGGGCGGGCAGGTCGGCGTCGCTGATGGCGTAGCCGGCCAGCGACGCCTCCACCGCGGGGTACAGGTCCTGCGGCTGCACCGCGTCCACGGCGGGCGGGAAGTTGATATCCTGCATGTTGCCGATGTCCTGTATGATGTTCTTCCAGTCCGCTATGTTCGTGATGTCCTCCGCGCTCTGGATCCCCTCCGAGTTCATGATCGCGAAGATGTCGTCCGTCAGAGTCTCGCCGAGGTGCAGCTCCTCGGTGTCCTGTATGCTGACGACGGGCAGCTCGCCGCTCTCGAGGCTCACCTGCACCTCGCCGAGCGCCGCGGCCGCCTCCTCCACGAAGGCGAGGTCGGGCGGCGGCAGCACGACGCGCGCGGGCGGCGGCGGCGGCGCGGGCGCGGGCTCGGGCGGCGGCTCGGCGGGCGGCGGCGGCGGCGGCGGCGGCTCGCGCTTGTGGCGGCTGCGCGGCGCCGCCTTGAGCTTGACGGTGGGCGGCGGCGGCGGCAGCAGCGGCTCGGCGCCGTCGTGCCGCTCGCGCAGGTGGCGCAGCGCGGCGCTGCACTTGACCACGCTGCCGCACATGTGGCACACGGCCGCGTCCAGCGCGTCGAGCTGCGGGAACAGCCCGTGCAGCGCCATGCTGTCGGGCCGCAGGCGGCTGACGCCGGCGCGCCGGTAGCGCCGCTGCTTGCGCCGCGCGCCCGGCGCCTTGTCCACGGCCGCCGGCGCCGTGAAAGCGCCGTCGTCGTCAGGCCGCGGGGAGCGGTGCCCGAGCTCGCTGACCCACAAGTCCCACGGCTTCTCGTTGCACTTGAGCGGGCTGACCATCTTCCCCGGGAAGGGGAAGTCGCCGGCCATGGTGGCGCGCCTGCTGACCGCTCGTGTGAGAAACTCCCCGTGCGACCTCAGGGGGCTCCGGCCATGGCGCTCGACTCGCTCGCTGATAGGTTATTATCCCATTTCTGTGTCGGTGCTGGGCCCGCCGAGCGCAGCGTCACACTCACATCTTCGTCGAAGAATCGCTCACTTCATTATTCACACACGCGAAACGGCACAGTGTTTTGATTGTTTTAGCTTTTATATTTACAGGGACAGATGATCTATCTCACTGACAGCTGATTATGCAGGTTGTAAGTTTTTCTCGACCACGGAACACTTCCATCCGTAGTCGACCCTTTCTAAATGATTTTCCAATCGCATAAAATAGAAACTTTGGTTTATTGACTTAATTTTAATTGATACTAAACTTGGTATACACAAATAATTTGTCTTAAAATTTGTTTGGATGATCGTGGTTAAGATTTACTACAGAAAGCATCAACACTTTTTTTGAGTACCTATTTGTAATAGAGACCGAAATCAAAATTTTGTCTATGGTCATTCATTCGTTAGTGACGTGACAGAATATAAAGCTGAGTGTACAAAAAAAGTTTCTCTATAAAACCATAGATTATGAAGTATAAATATAGTAGTTTAAAAATATAATAAAATACGCGTTTATCAAAATCATAATATTTCATATGTAATCTTGTCTTAAAAAATATTGGTCTGAGTCGTATCAAGAAGAAACAAAAAAAGTCGAAAAGAAAGAATTTTTATCAAAAATATATTCTGATAAAAATTGAGAAATGCATAGGTACTAAAATATTCATGTTAGAGCCGTGGTTGCACCCATGACCAGCCGTTCTTGTTTCGTCTCTTTTATACCACTTCTTTAAGTAGTCGGGTTACAGTTTTTAAACTTTATAGTGATTATCTCGGTTAATTATTTTCGAGGTTTAAAATCCTTCATATAATTTTTTTATAAAATTTATATACGTCTCCTGCGGTTCAGTAGTTTAAGCGCTACGGTGGAACATATATAGATACATACATACGAATAGACTGCCAAAATCATTACCCGTCTTTTTGGCTTCGCCGTAGTCGGTTTTTTCAATCCCTCGACCCCTGGACGAATTAGATATGGAGATGCATTGCACCCAAATTTTGCAACAAGATTGTCTGTCGTTTCTTGAGGGGGCGAGGTAAACTCACACATCGAAATTACTTAACACCAATAAATATATTATGTATCCTTACACTAAACACAACTATAAATTTCGCAATACACCTTAGATATTCATGTAATTCTTACACAGATTCGCTTATTCGATTCGATTACTTGATCGATGTGGTATAGAACTATTTATTTATTGTTTGATGATTTGCTGTTCCAGCTGAAGAATCAATTCTTTTTAGTTTTTGTTTTTATTACAAATTTGATATAATTAAGTTAAACGATAAACGAAATATAACTTAATCTTTTATTGAACTACAAGTTGTTGACCGTTTTTTATGCAATTCAACTACACGAACCGAAATTTTTAGGAAGCTTTTTACACGACGAAAACGATTGCAGCAATAAAATATCGATTCTACAGAAACAGATTTTATTAAGCGTTAGATCATTGAGGGCAGATCATGTAGCGAGTCAGGTCCTTTTGTAATTGGTTTGAGTCATATGATAAATAATACACAACCAAAGAATCTAATACTCCAATAACAGAATGACAAACGAACGATTACTAATCTGTGTTGTGAAGTTGAACTCTGTGGTTTATAAGAATTGACATTCAGTTAGTTTCATTTGACGTTTGTGGCTGTCACCACTGGTCAAGACTCAAGGTCATTCACCTTTGGCTGAACTGAAAATCAATTGAATTAAAAAAAACATCTACAGAAATCTAAAAAAATATAAATTTAATGGAAATGATCTACAAAATCCTTTCATAAAACGACTATGTTGTTAATTTATGCTAGTCAAAATCACACGCCGGCTTATTAATGTGGTTAAAAAGCTTTTTCAAATCTGTCCTCTTCGGAGTACCTGTCGGAATAACCTTTCTGGACACAGTGGGATATGTTGCGAGGGTGGAAGGGATTTCTATGCAGCCAGTGTTAAACCCCGAGTCGAGAAACACAGACTACGTGTTCCTATCGCGCTGGGCGGTAAGCGATTACGAAGTGAGAAGAGGTGAAATAATATCATTAGTGTCACCGAAAGATCCAAACCAAAAGATTATTAAGAGAGTCATAGCTTTAGCAGGCGATGTCGTGAACACGCTCGGCTACCAAAATCAGTATGTCAAGATCCCTGAAGGCCACTGTTGGGTTGAAGGCGATCATACAGGCCATACTCTAGATAGCAACACATTTGGACCCGTTTCATTGGGTTTAGTGAATGCCAAAGCTGTTTGCATTGTATGGCCTCCAGCTAGATGGCAGAGTTTAGCGGCTACTCTGCCCGATAATAGAAAACCTCTGAGTGTGTCTATATGACAGGCTTTAGAATTTAGATCTACTTAATTGCCTTTAACTTTGTTAATTTTAGCATGTAAATAAATAAATAGCAAAATGATATTAAATTTTTATAAAAAATTCATGTTAAAAGTGTTGTGGTACAAGAAAAGGTAATCAATATAGATGAATTGATGTAAATAGTATGCAATATTTATCATTTCAGATCTCAACTATTTATCATTCAGTTTTAGGTGATTGTACTACAAATACAAATATGTATAAAAAATAAAGTTTTGTAAAACATAAAGTTGTCTTTCACTTTTATATTTCAAAATGAGATTTTATATTTCACTAAGGGAATGTTCCATTTTGTAGATTTGTACTTATAGTGCATACCCTAAAGCATAGATTTACGAGTCTGTACAGAATACCTAATATATCTATGCTCTAAAGTGTTTTTCAGATAGCATGAGTATGGTGACAGTCGCCTGTATGACTTGAAGATCATCATACTATAATTGTGAATTGCGGCAAACTTTCAAGATTAAAACAAACTGTCACCTGCACCATCCTACATGAAACAAACTGTATACACTAAGCATATTGACAGAACAGCAATTAAATTGTGACATCTTACATAGCACAGGCTTATTTTGCATAATAATTATTTGATGCTTGCATAATTACAGGAGGGTGGCTCCCATACCTCAGGTGGACAATAGGGCAGCATGTTAAAAATTTGATATTCCTAGAATGTAAAATATTGCCCAATTAGAGGCAAAGAGGTTTTCCATATAATATTAGTGGGTCAATGAAGAGAAATGGACAAATGTCAAACAATGGTGGCACTTTCTTTCATCCTAACACAATGAAAGACAACAGTATTTCTGGTTGTGCAGTGATTTGTCATTAGATATCTTGTTATTCAAATGATAGGCACACAGATGAGCCCTATACTTGCTCAATCAACTATTACTCAAAGTCCAAGCTTTGCTGCTGTATTTGTATGCCTGACAAATCTTTTAGGCTAGTCCTGTTCCTATAATATACAAAGTAGTGTAAATGGTTTTAAATAAAATTATTTGATTTTTAATAACTTACTATAATTTATTACACATTTTTGTAAAAGTTCAATCAACAATACTGGTTAAACCATTAGTTTCAACTATCTTAATAATCTTCTCATAGGAAATCCCCTTTCTTATGATTTTATAGGTACCCTCCATTGACAAGTCTATAACTGTAGAACCCGTCCTATTTTGATCTAAACCTTGACTAAGAATACCACCATCAAAAACAGCACCCAAATATCCATATAAATGCTCAAACTCCTTTATACAGAGCGTAGAAGGCTCATTACTGAAATTAGCACTTGTTAATGCTAATGGCTTGTCAAACATTTTTGTCACATTATTTATGAATTCATGGTTTGGTATACGTATACCAATTTTTGTTGTGTGTGGGTTTAGGTATGGATTATCTAGGTGTAGAGTTTTTTCCAAAACTACTGTGACTGGTCCAGGGAGTAAACTACAAAGTAAATTGTCACTTAAGTGTGAAGCTTGACCCCATTTTCTTATATCTGTGATGTGTGTTACACATATAGCTACTGGTTTTACTGCATCTCTACCTTTAATGGCATATAACTTCTTAATTGCCTCAGGACAGTTGGCGCTGCATGCTAAACCATAAATAGTATCTGTGGGCACAGCTATCACATGCCCATTTGACAATAGCTCTGCAGCTTTTACAAAGGACTTTTGCTGGTTGCAAGGGATTATTGAAGCCATCTTTTCGATCTTCATCTTTGGTGATACACTCTTCTTTCTAACTATGAAACTACTATGACAGCTAAATTTTCTTAAAATGTTCATACTCTAATTTTTAACAAAGTTGATAATTATCACTTGTATTAAACTTAAAACACACTCTAAAAACAATGATTAATAAAGTTAAGAAGTTTCAATCTCGCCAATTGTGTGCACACTTGTGATTGCAGCAACGATAGAATGTTGTCATCGGCTCATCAGCAGAACGGGTTTGCAGCTGCATGAAGAAAGCTCTACCGTGTCCACATTTAGGGCAAACTGCATCAGTTGAATCCACATTCTCCCATGCAGCAGCACCACCCATAATATAATCTAGTTCCTGGAAAAATTGAAACAAAATCTTTTTAAAACAAAACTAAAAGTTGATCCAAACTCAGATTATAAATCTGAATGAAGTTGACTAAAACATTGAGTCAACAGTACATACACATAATATTGGCACATACAACATACAAGTGTAGTATGTGTCAATATTTTAGTGCACTCTGAAGATGAGGAATATGTCTGTGCAGTTCTTGAACAGACTAGAACTTTGGCGTATACTATGCCTCTCATTTAAATAATACATAGAATGTTTAAGTTTATTGAGTATTGCACAACTTATATATCTCTTACTTCATGTTTTATAATACTATTAGGTGATTTCACTTTCTATAACTTGTGTCATGGTTCAGTAACTGGCTAAATACGTGCAACGAGTAATAAATGTATCACGTGAAGCAGTTTAAAGAATATAGTGAAAAACGTTGGCGATGCTACTAACCTTCAACTTAGGAAAAGTGCGGGAAGACACTTTCTTTTTTATATTATAAACATAAGGACAAGAATTACAGGCGTATCGTAAGCCGGCTTCAGGGCCTTCTTCCACCATGAGGATGTTAGCGCATGTTGGGCAAAATAACATCGTTCAGTAAAGACGAGGCAGCAGCAGGAACATTTGTTATTAATTTATTATTCACCCATTAATCACTAATTATATCCTGATATAAATACTAATTAGATTTAGACAAACTACATTTAAACATCGATTTTAATTTATAAAATAATTATTTTATTTACAAATTCTCCTCAATCAAAATATCGACGTCCGAGTCCGACAGTAATAAAAAAAAACGTGAAATTTTCATAGACAATACATAAACCACATACCACCCACATACAATCTTTGTATATCTGACATCTGTCTTTAGTTTTTTTAATGGATTTATGGCGCTGATTCTAACCATTTTAGGTTCATACAAAATCAAATTAATTATAATAACTGAAAATAAAAACTAAGTATTGCAAAACGTAAAGTTCATTAAAGTATTTTAACGAATGCTCAAGTAGTATTACAATGTTAAAGGTTTAAGTAATTATTTCGAAATTCATAACTGCAATTTATCACTTCTCAGTCGTGCGTGGCGCCCTAAGCTGTATTTTTATGTAATCATTATATCCTATGGTTTTTTGTATTTGTCTCTGGCAAAGACAGATAAATGTCAATTTGTCAAATTCATTCACGTCAGTCAACGTCAAGTCAAAGGAAAATTGAAAATTGTAATCAGTCAAATAGTTTTATTGCTGTGGTTTGGACTCCCAATCTCGATTGGTTGCATTTTAAGGATAATTTTAATTTAAATAGCGTTTAAATGACTGTAAAATAGTGTTTTAAGTTGAATTTTAGTGTAGTTGACTGTATACAATGTTACGTGCACTGTTAGATATATTCTGGGACGAAGATGTGTGGCTACCGCCGAATACCACTTGGGAAGATATTGCCCCTGGACCTGACAAAGCAGTGGTGTATACCGACTACAGACACCTGCTCTATCCTATACCTTTGGCATTGGTGCTCATAGTTTTACGGCACACTTTAGAAAAGTAAGTAATTTACCATGTAGAAAGCTGATATAATTGTATGCCGATCGCCGCTGCTTACCCAGTTACCTGCGTTCTGTGACTCACAATCGACTTTTTTATCAGATAAGTAGATCACTGATAATGTATTGAATGGTGTCTTGCCCTAATTATTTTATAATATTTCCTGAATTGTCCATACTGTGATAGATAAAATAGTAATATAAAGGAAGATTTCACTCTAGATTTATTACAATTAAATTAATAAATATGTGAACACTGTGAGGGTTGTGTAATGTAAGGTATATAAAATATTGGACATATACCTATTTTGTGTAACACCTAAATGACAATTTTTTTTATTACTTGTTAAAAGTATAGAAAATAATAAAAATCTGTCATTCAAACTCGCAAAGAATTCATATAAATATTATGTTCTTGCTCTCTTCAGTAACACTGAAATCTATGATGGGACCAATTTTTGATCACATGATCCAAACAGCATCAAAGGCCTTCCAAATCTGATCTGTAAATTTTATTTCTAATGAATGTTCTAGTTCTTATTTATAAGTAGTAAGTATGATCAACATAGTTTTTCAAAGAGTAAGCTCACGCTCGACCACAATCTCACCTGATGGTATGTGTAGATGTGGCCTAGAATGCATATAAGAGACGCAAATTGCTTTGTATGAGTCCTAAAAATGTCAATGACATAGGGACGGTTACCTACCCAGTGTCTTGCAGTGCAATGGTAAAAAGGTAATGTGGTACAACCTCAAATAGCTGCTGTGCACACTCTGAAATATAATATTTTGTAAAAAAAAACTGAGACTAGCGATGACCAAGGCTTTAAAGTTTTGTCAGAAGGGGTCATTGAAAAGTCTTCTCCTATGAGTTATTATCATACTGTGGGGATAAAATATGTTACCTATGTTACTCAGTGAAGATGTAGCTTTCTTTGTATTGGAATTTTCAAAATTGATTCAGTAAATGCAGAGCGCATATTATAAAGCTCACAAACTCACCCAATTTCCTTTTTTATAAATATTAGTAACAAAAAATGGATGCTGGATTATTTTTGTGTATGAATGACTGAATTGTATTGAGAAATTTATAGTTAAGAAAAAGCAAAAATAAACTTAAATATGTCTCTCTTCTTAAAGTGCCTCTCTATTACTAAACATCGGGGATCAGCTGTCTAAACTGCTGACTAGGCTGGCAGAAGTTCTCTGACTGTCTTTATGCCAGTCCACTCCTTTATATTTCGTTTAAATGTGTGCAGAGCAGTAAATATAACTCTACACCTAGCAACCAAGCATAACCAAACAAACACAGTACACATTTGAGCTAGGTGTCAAGTTAATTTGTACAAGCTGTACATACAGTGTAAGATGTCTACATAAGTAGTTTATACACTAATAAGCAAGCAAGCTACATAAAGGGAGTAGGAGCCCTGATGGAAGTTCAGGCAGGGCAGTGCTACACAAGTATAATGAGTTATGAGACATACTGGAATAACGATTTGCTATTGAGACTAATGTAATTTTAATTGCAAAAGTTATTTCCTTATTCATATAGAAAATAACACAAAATTCTAGTTTAATTGGAATATTTCAAGTCAAGTAGGAAATGTAAAGGGAAAATATTAATTGAACTGAAATAACAAAGTGTTAATTATGCAACCTCTATAGATAGAAGTTATCCTTATAGAAAAAAAGAACCCAATTTCCTTGACAAGTATTAATTTTTTTATATATTTCTGCATTCAAAATTAGGTAATTGTTCTCTGTATATCACTACATAGTATAAAACATAGTCGCTTTCTCTGTCCCTGTCCCTTTAAAACTATGCAACAGATTTTGATGCGGTTTTTTATAATGGATTGTGATTGAAGAGGAAGGTTTATATGGATAATACGCGGAAGAAGTTGCGGATGTCCACTAGTTTCCAATATTTTGTAACAGCATGTATAATCCCAGTGTGTCGCTCATCTTTATCTCTATTGCCATTATGGTGTAAAGAGACAGTTCATATCAAGCTTACCATAGGTATTTTTAATTATTTGTACAGTAAAATTACATAAACAAAAGAAATAGACACATATTATGATGAAAGCTGGATACCAAAGGCAGCTTTCTCATTAAGTAGCGATTCCTTTTAGGCCACCTTCCTTATCAGCCGATAGACGTCCAGTGCTGGACATAGGCCTCTTGCATGGACTTCCAAACACAACAATCTCAGGCAGACAGCGTCCAGCGGCACCCTGCTTCCCGCTTGATATCCTTGGTTGGTACCATACGGCTGTACCGGTGACCCTGTCTCTTACCATGATCACCTGTTTGGCCTCGTCAGGCTACCCTTCAGAAATGTACTAGCGCACGCCCGCGACTTCGTCAGCCCTGAGACCTCCTTAATCCGGCCCTTTTGCAAAATCCGTTCTTAGCAGACTTCTTAGTTTTCCAGATTTCGATCTTTCACATTTAATATTAAGATTGATTCAGGTAGTAAGTAAATGTAGTTTACAAATCTGTTGGTTTGTTCCAGATATATATTTGCACCATTCGGCAAGTCATTAGGAATTAAGAACACAAGACCAAAGAAAGCCCCAAATAATCCAAAGTTAGAGTCAGCGTATGCGGGGAGCCCTAAAATTAAACATAAACAGGTAAGTTTATTTCCTTCATAATTTAATATTGGGCGCTTTTCACACTAACGACGAAGCGGAACTTTGCCTAAAGTCGTACCACCGAGTAAGAGCGGGGGCACACAATGCTTTGGAGCGGCAGCAGAAATATCTGTGGCATGTCACACGATGCGCTCCGGCGCCGCACCGGACTTGCAACCACCGAGACGAGGCGGGGAAGGGTGAATGCGTTGCGACGTCGGAGCGGCACCGCTCAGTTGTTTATGTGTCAAGGATTTACAGACTGTCCAACGCTGCTACGGCGCCGCAGCGATATGACAACGTTGCGGCGCCGCAACGCATCGTGTGCCCTCGCTCTTAGGCGTGCAACATAACACCTGTAGCGCTAACATGCGAACAAAGACATATCTTTTGAGTGTAAATAGACAAAATTTCAAAGCGGCGTAGTAGTCCCAGTCCATCTCTTTCGTTCCAACACAATGAACGAGATGAAGATGAACGAATAATTGGTTGATTTTTGTCTATTGTCTATTTCTATTTATGAGATACGTCATTTGGTTGCATGTTACGGCTGCTATAGACCGAGAGCCTGAAGAGCCAGACGTATCTCATTTTAGGTAGGCTGAAAGTTTGTCAGTCCATGCACTGCCTACCATTTTAACAATTATTACCTCGTTTCGGTCCTTTTACCACGTTTTCGATGTTCGTGATTAGAGTGAAAAGCGCTTTAATAAAGATTTTTTGTGCGAGCGACTGTTTTAATAGACTTTTTAGGCAATCCTACAATGAAATAAAATAGATAAACTCTTTATAGCACACGCAAGATTAAACAAAACATCAAAAACAAAAAAAATAATAATAAAATGCACCTAGACGGCTGAAGGTTTTATACTAACGGCTAGAGAAGGCTCTTGCTTCGAAAAATCTAATTATCTTAAACATATTTCATGATTGTTCAACATAATGGTGTATTTTATACGATAAGAGTTTTTATAAAGAAACCGTCGCTCGTATTCAAGAAACTCCTATAAATTGCCATAAGGGGCATTCAAATCTGCCTGAATCTTATGTCACCAATAAGCACACTTTTAAGTCAATTTTGAATGTACCTTTACATTGAATTTCATTATATCCATGTGGTTTGTGGTTAAAAGAAGGCTTGAGGAAAGACGATTATGGGTTATCAATTTACGATTATGTTTGTCAGGTTTATATTAAACTTGTTACGATTTTACAAACTACTGTAAAAATACTAAATGCCTGAATTCGTATTCTCTTTAAAGTTATTATTTATTATTAACGACCCACTACAAAGCCTGCCGCTGCATTTTGTAAAGTTACATCGATGTGACATCGCTCATTTCCATGACAACTTCGTCGTTAGTGACATCCCATAGAAATCAAGTTCAAATTCTATAGTATGCGCGTTATCATCTGAGTCGTCCGGTCATAAAAGTCAAAAAAGATAGGAATGTGCAGCGCGCCTACCTGCGCACCCTAATTATCGATAAACGGCTACCTGCGCACGTGCTAATGATGAGTCAATAATGATTTGGACGATTCTGATTGGTCGGTTTCTAATGTAATTGCATTGCGTATTTTTTTTGCTGTCAATATAACCCAATAGAATTAATTTGGGCACAAGTAAAGGGAGAAGTTGCGAAGAATAATAATACCTTCAAGATAGCAGATGTCGAAAATCACCTCCACCGAGCCATAGAAAATGTCACACGAGAAGACTGGGCCAAATGTGTTAGGCATGCCGAAGAACTTCAAAACAAAGATTTACAAAAAGCTCTAATTAGAGATCACGCGCCGCTTATAATAAATTTGGCAGAAGACGAAGATTCTGATGATGAAGACTCAGATGAAGATTAAGTTTATTTAGTTAATAATTATATAATATGAAATATGTATTATATTAAATCAAATATTGTTAATTTTTTTAATTTTGTGAACAAGATACGATAATAAACTTTACTTATCGATAATATGTCTTTCATTGTTACACCCTTCACTAGACGGCTCCATAAGACCCATAAGTGCAAGCGAGATAGATATAGAGAAATGATTTATGGCCCTAAGACTCAGTTGTTAACGCGCGTACTATAATAAAACTTGTTATAGGCGAATATTACATCGACGAGCATAGATCTATAACACATAGTTAGTGTGTAGTCGCAGGATTCGTAAGTCGTTTTATGTGCCCCGAAATGGGAGACCTTGACGCATCGCTACCCTACGATAAGTACGCTTGTGTGTGTGTCGGCGAGGGTAATTAACTTAGCTTTTACGCTCACATAGTCAAAGAAATTTTGACGGCTTCCGTGGCGAAGTGGTATGCACGGTGGATTTACACGGATGGACGCAGGATGACCTGCGTTCGATCCCCGGCTGGGCCGATTGAGGTTTTCTTAATTGGTCCAGGTCTGGCTGGATGCTTCGGCCTCGGCTAGTTGCCTACCGACAAAGACGTACCGCTAAGCGATTTAGCCGGTACGATGTCATGTAGAAATCGCAAAGGGTGTGGATTTCATCCTATACTTCTAGCAAGTTAGGAGGACATCATCACTTACCGTCACATGAGATTGTAGTCAAGGGCTAACTTGACTAGAGAATAGAAAATAAAAAAAAAGTGGCTTACGTTTGGAGTGAAAAATTGTTAGATGTTGCGGGTCTATAGGTTATACAGTAATAAACCTATAGACCCGCAACATCTAACAATTTTTAAAAGTCGACGAGTATAAAATAGCAGAATCACACCCCAGATCTCTCCCATAGGATTGGAACTTATACCCACAATTATTGGCTCCAAAGTTTTGAAAGATAGCTAGACAAATAAAATGTCATTGTAGCTAGATATAATACGTAAAAGCATAAATATTTTAAACTGGGTTTCTAAGTATAACATATTTATTGAGAACATATTAACCGAGTGTAACACATCAGTTAAGATTGAAAGTTGTGTGCAAACATGCATTTCATGATGCTCAGTCTAAAGTAGCGCACTGCACTTTGCAGTTGATCGCACACTGCCTCAAGAGACGCACGTAATATTATGCGATTTTCTTTTAACGACAATTTACCGCTTGTCTGCATTAATTTCATATGCGATAATTAAATTTTTATATATAATACATAGACTAATATTATAAAGAGTAAGAGCAAAGTTTGTGGTATTGTAGGGGGTAATATCTGGATCTATTGAACTCATTTGGAAATATCTTTGTTCAATAGAAATCCACGTTATTTGTGAATGTCATAGGCTATATTTTAACTCCGTATTCTCACGGGAATGGGAACTACGCGGGTGAAACCGTGGTGGTAGCCTACCTACCACGATAAGCAATAAATTATTACTAGTATTCAAACCTAAATGTATGCTTACTAGTTATACAGGGTCACTGGAAACGTTACATGGGTGATAATTATGAGTAGATCATCAGTCAGCGTATTCTAACGTTGTAAACAATCATATTGTGTGCATGTGCATGTGTGTGTGTGTGTGTTTATGTATGTTTGATTTTAGTTTCATTTGTGTGTTAGTTAGTGTTTCAAAATGATTGTTGGTGTTGGCGTGATCTTTGCTCCATGGTTTTACGATAATGGCTGCGGTCCCTTACATTTATTATTACATTGTATTGTTATGAGTACAAATATTGTTCATTTTTTTCTTTTAGACTCTTTAAATATTATATCAATATACCTAAAAAGCTTTCACCTACTCCTACGAAAATTATGAAGTTGAAAAAGTTGTATTGAAATAAATATTTGATTCTGATTTCTGATTCTCAAAAACTGTACAATTACTCGTTTCCAAGTCAAACGTTTTACATTATAACGACTTCTTTAGAATATCTTGTGTCAGATGAAAGTTGAGCTTCTGCAAAGCTTCATGGAAGCTCCGCTTTCATTGTTTGAAAACTTCCATAAATTCTATCATCTTATTTCTTTGTAGTCAAATGTGGATTATTTCATATTAAAATAAGTGATGTATTTTACATTACAAATATACAGACGGCCGTGTGGCGCAGTTGGTAATGACCTTGCAGTCTGCATCTACGGCCGCGGGTACGATTTCCACAAGTGGAAAATAGTTCTTTGAAGAGTATTGGTATCTGGGTTTTCAGGGTTTAGGTGTCTGATACATTTTATCAGTATTTATATGTAATATATAAATATATATGATAAAATCTAGTACCCATAGCTGCTATACGCTTACTTTGTGGCTAAGTAGTGATGTGTATATTGGGTTAGTATATGTATTTATTATTATACTAGCAAACGCTATCGTTTCGGGACAGTTTTGTTATCGGGATCGGGGATAAAATATAGCCTCACTAGCACTCGACACATTCCCAACAGTGAAATAATTTTTCAAATCGATTCAGTGCTTCCAGTGCCTATTCAAAACATACAAACAAACAATAACATTTTCCTCTTTATAATATTAGTATAGAAGTACAGCTTTTTATTATTATATTAGTAAAGTAATCAAATGCTGTTATTTCGTGAAAGAAAACTAACATCCAACAATAAATTATTATTTATCCATCCTCAAGATTATAGAACGTTCATAATAAAACATAAATAGTTACAAAATTACTTTTTTACTGCTTTTCTTATAACTACTTATTCGAACATCGTAGTTTCTCTGATGTAGGTACATAACTTTATGATTTCTGATATACAAATCATAATTTTAAATTGAAACTAATAACAACATCACATAAAAAAATGCGGACGGACTGACAGCAGAGTGGCGCAATGGGAAGTGTCCTTGCCTTCTGCATCCAAGGCAGTGGGCTCGATTCCTATTCTTTTCCAAAAATATATAAATGGTATAATAGAATGTTTGTTTATTTATAACATAGAAAGGATATATAAATTAAAAATTGATTGAAATTGACAACCTATAATCGTGCTAATTTGATCGCAGATTTGTGCAATAAAACGCAGATCGCAGATCTGTAAAAGTACTTTAAATACGAGCGTAGTTCATTCATTGTTTTTCAATCGACATGGCAATTTGTTAGCTTTTGTTGTATGTGTCTTGCAGAAGCGGATATTGCACCAATCTGCGATCAACATTATTTAGATGTATGTACTAAATGGCTTAAAAGTAAGAAATAATACGGAATTGAATTTGATAATAACAATGAAGTTTTCTGTTGCTAGTATAGTTGACAGTTTGTTATTTTAAGTGTGTTCTTTCTTAATTTATTGTGTGCCCTGATGCTAGTTAATCCTCTAATTGTGCTTCCTTTCTTTTCAGTTGTTTTTGAGCAAGGATGAGGTAAATGTTGCACTGTTTTACGAACCCTAGTGTAGTAGCGCTTGTGTGATTTGCCATAACTGCTAAAACAGAAGAACTTGCTTAAGCCGGAAACATACTTAAAACACGTCACCACAGGACGTTTTAAAAATATTAAGATATTTTAACTTTTTACGTTCGCATATTTGTTTTTTTTACCCGACTGTTATTTGATAGAAACTAAACTAAACACATCTGCAAAGCCCCCAAATAAATTGCAATGCCCCCAAATTGGTACGCAATGAATAAAGTCTGCTTCTGTAGTTGCAGTCTTCACGACATTTTGAAATATTTTGGAAAATCTCTTTAGGAACTGTTTAGTCACTAATACAGAATTGAGAGAAAAATTAAAAAAAAAAAATTAATTTTTGATAAAAATTATGACATTTTCAGAGCGAAATTCTTAATTTTCGTAATCAAAGACAAAATGATCTTTTTCCATTCAAACATCGATATCTCAGCGAGAAATGCTCGTATCGAGATTTAAAAAAAACGAAATTAAATCTGAATAAACAAGCTATCCGGTCCATATGGAGGTTGAGTCGAAAAAATTTTTTCCACGTCCGTAGATTAAAAACAAAAACCAAAAAAATTTCGAAAATTTTTTTTTTCGGTGGTTTTCTTATGATTACTCGAAAAATATTTTCAAAAAAAAATTTTCAAACTCAGATCCAAAAACTAAACACTTAGAGCTACAATTTGCTTTTTATTTTTTTGCTGTACGACCATTTTTGTATAAGTTACAGCCTGTTGAAAATCCCCCAAAAATTTGGATTTCTTTTTCTGCTCCCTTAATTTTTGTGCATAGTATATAAAGAGAAGGAGAGAACCTTGACATATTAAAATAAGCGTTACTTTAAACAATATTAACCAAGGGTTTTTTTTAATCAATATTAAATTTTACGTGCTTATTAATCGTAGAGACATTATTGGTATCAGAGTGGGGGCAGGGATTGATCCCAAGACTTCTTTGGTTTGAGTCTAGCCTAAATCGTGAAGCTTGTTTGGCACGTGTCATGTGAATATCCCGTTTAAAACCGCGAAAATATTTGTTGAAAGATTATTCATTAAAATGTGGCTAAATTATCGCACGAGTTAGGTAAATTCAATGAAATAGTAGGTATCCATATTATCCTTATGTGAAGTAAATATTATTAATAGTTACCTATTGTTATTACAAAATAATAATTAGTTTTTTGTTTCCCTGTATAGTCCCATAATCGTGGTTTCGAAATGTAGATCACGTGGCGTTTTTAAAGTATGTTTCCGCATATTTATTTAATTAACACGCAGTAGAAGTAGAATATAGAGTTTTTTTATTAAGTAGATACATCCTCAGAAACTGGATATAAAAGAAATGATTTCTTAATAATTCTACTAATAATAATAATTAAAAAAAAAGTGTATTCGCCCCCCTTTATCGTGGAACTATTGAGGTTATAATATTTTTTTAAATTAGGTAAATGGAAATATTATAGAGTTGAAGAGTTAGATTGCTTAAACGCGCTAATTTCAAGAACTACCGGTTCGATTGGTAAAATTCTTTAACTGTTGGGAAGCTACACTATCCGCGAGTGCTATAGGCTATATTTTATCCCCGTATTCCTACGGGAACAAGATCCACGCGGGTGAAACCGCGCGGCGTCTGCTAGTAAGCAATAAGACTATTTTAACTCACGGTACGGCAGTAAAACACCGACTTCCAAATTCCATACCAGGCTACTAGAGGATTTTTTTGGAAACCCAATAGCAGCGCCTGTCACATGTAAGTACGATAGAGAACTATGTAGTTTACACCGTGGTGCCCTACCCCTCATTCGCACGAGAGCTTTTTTAACGGACGTAAAAAAGTTTTCAAATACAACAAATGTTCACACGACAGCGTTTTTAAAATACGACGCTTTTTTCGAGCAGTGTTGCATTTTCAATTTTGGGCGTTGGAAATAGACCTTCATTCAACTTAATACTATATCTGAAGGCTTTTTAACTAGGGGCACATTGGAGAAGGAATTTTCCATTTTCTACAATTTACGTATAGTGCATACCCTAGGTAAAAACTTTGTGCATGCCATTGTAACTGAGCAGCGCAAGGGGCATAATCTGACGAGCCCATAAGAGCCTAACCATTGGACCATTCCATATTCGGCATTCTAAGACATTTATATAATATCCCATTAGTTTAAATTCTAAACACCATTTATGTAACTACAACTAAACAATGCTATGCCCGAGCATGTATGACGGCCTCAATTATAGTAGGCGTCGAGATAATTGACTATATTGACAAGCCATGTTCCTTGTGTAAGCATCTAGCCGTTTGGCTAAGTGTTCCTAATTTGCCCCGCAGCAATAGAACGAGCGGGCCACGGCCGGCACACCAATTCGGCTTTATTTTTCTGATTACGCATCATTAAAGGTATCTTTGTTGACCACTAGCCGACGGCCCGTTTTACCCGCGTAGTTTCCGTTCCCGTGAGAATATGGGTATAAAATATAGTCCGTGACACTCATAATTAACGTGCTTTTCTAGTGGTTAAAGAATTTTCAAAATCGGTTCAGCAAATCCAGAGATTATTCACATAAAATACCACAAACTTTATCTCTTTAAGACCACTTCTACTGCTTTATATTCTACCAATTTAGCTTATCTTTCTGATTACGCATCATTAAAGGTCTCTTTGTAGACCACTAGCCGACGACGCGCGGTTTCCCATGTAGTTCCCGCTCCCGTGAGAATAAGGAGATAAAATATAGCCTATCAACCCGGCTGAGCTCGAGCCTCTCTGAGAATGAGAGACGTTAGGCCAATAGTCCACCACGCTAACCCAATGCGGATTGGCAGACTTCACACGATTCCTCACAATGTTCCTTCACTGTTTTGAGACACGTGATATTTAATTTCTTAAAATGCACACAACTGAAAAGTTGGAGGTGCATGCCCCGGACTGGATTCGACCCACACCCACCGGAATCGGAGGCAGAGGGATACCTCTGGGCTATCACACTCCATATATCTCCGATATTGAGAAGTGCCTATGTAATGGGCCGTTAAAATAGGCTGACTATAATAATGATGACGCTGATGATAAAATAAATTGACGCGATGATAAATATTAATAAAATCAATGAGAACACTCGCAGTACAATGGCGACTGCTTGGAAACAATTGACTTTTCAACTTGGTTATTGTATGCCATTGAATTCACAGGGCGCGCTTATTTGGACAGGCCGCAATGCGTCGCATTCCACACTAAATTAAGGCCCTGTGAATATATTAATAGAAATAAACACATGTGATTTTAATTAAAATGATATGGTAAATATTAATTATAAGTCCCAACGTCCTACTACATGTTCATTTACACGAGCAGCACGTTGCCAACGGCAGCTGGCAACTGCAGTCGGCGACTGCCGTAGACTGCCCCCAAGACGTCGGTGACTGCAGTCGACTGCCGTTGACTGTCGCCGACTGCCGTCGACTGCCGTTGACTGCCGTCGACTGCCGCCGGGACGTCGGCGGCTGCAGTCGTCGGTAGCAGTTGCTGCTCGTGTAAATTAACCCTTGTCGAGGTCCAAGTCGCAATGGAGGTCGTTAGATAAACGATTCATTCTCCTAGACATAGGGCTTGATTTTGGCAGAGCTTCTGCGTTCGCCCAAATAGTCACGCTTCTTCGGCCCCAACAAAACATTTAAGGAGGAAGGTCCTCGTCAAGGAAATTTAAAATATCCTGTGTTGATTCATTCCACATTTATATCCATTTATCAATTTCGGTGTGGTCACCTTCGCAGCAGAACTTTACAGTTGCGAAGTAAAAAAAAAATCAAAAGTTATAGTGTGCCTTAGGCTTGAACCATTAAAAATCATCCTAGGAAAATTCTTCGCCGTTTCGCTAGTTGTTTATTTAAAGTTAAATTTGACGAGAAAAATTAGTGTAATTGTAGTGTGTAGTGTCTCGTAGCGTATGACGTCAGGTGTCGATTTACTAATCCCTAAATGACGTCAGTTTAACCGGCGGTTTCCGTCGATAAGCCTCTTAACAACAACATTGTTATCCTACTTAATATATTTTATAAATGCATAAGATTGTGTGTATGTTGCTCTTTCACACACAAAATACTGGATGGGTTTTAATGAATCTCGGAGCAGAGATAGCTTATAATCTAAACTGCGCGCGCGATTGCGCGATATAAATCACCCAGACTTTAGGGTCACAGGTTATAGTAAAAGTAGTATCAAAATTGTATTTATTTAATAAACTGCAAACATTTATGATCAATCCTAAACAGACTGCAGCTGAGATTTGAAAACCAATGCACCCCCAACTACGAGTAGTAAAACTATATTCGTCGTTTCAAGTTACGAAAAGTTCAAAGAATTAGCTGAAGTTTAATAATGAAGCATACAGATTCTTATCGAGTTCAAAGATAATTGACATAGAATTTAGCGAAGCATAGAGATTCCTAAGCGAAGTTCCAAACATAATATATCTAATTCAAATGCCAAAATATTTGAAGTTGTTAGTGCGTCATAGGGATATTATATTTTCTCAATTTAGTGAAGCATAGAGTTTTCTAGCGAGTTCAAAGATTATAAATAAGATGTAATTTAGTGAAGCATCTACTGAGATTCATAGTAAGGGTCCCAAGATATTTGAAGATTTGGTGAAGCATAGACATTCTTGGTGATTTAAGATATACTTATTTAATTTGCCCAAGGTTAGAGATTTCTTAGGCAGAGTACAATGATCACTAATCTTCCACTGAGTGTGCCCTGCAAGATTATAATGATGTAAGATAAACTCGATTGCATTATAAACCTAACCAACTTGGCTTAATTGAATCTAAGGACATTTAGATAGCGAAATCGCGTAATCCGACTGTTGATAAAGTAGGCCTTGTACAGATAATACGATTGCGTACTAGTACTTTTAGATTTTACTATTGAATTTGCCTGTGTTTATTGCTGGTCACTATACTAGACTAGATATACTTAATTGATTTATCCCGTGTGTTTGACTTGAAAACAATATTTAGGTACAGTAGGTTCTCCATAGGTTAAGATACACTCTGATAGTGGAAAATTAAAACTATGTATGAAACACCTAGCAGTACATACAAGGATACTATGTCTACTACTATAAGGTACTTTTTTTTTTTACAAGTTTGCCCTTGACTACAATCTCGCCTGATGGTAAGTGATGATGCAGTCTAAGATGGAAGCGGGCTAACTTGTTAGGAGGAGGATGAAAATCCACACCCCTTTCGGTCTCTACACGGCATCGTACCTGAACGCTAAATCGCTTGGCGGTACGTCTTTGCCGGTAGGTTGGTAGCCAAAGCCGAAGCCTCCCACCAGCCAGACCTGGACAAATTAAGAAAATCTCAATCTGCCCAGCCGGGGATCGAACCCAGGACCTCCGTTTTGTGAATCCACCGCGCAAACCACTGCGCCACGGAGGCCGTCAAAAACTATGTCTATGTCTTACTATAGACAAAATGCTGTTTTTAACAAGTTCTGATAGCCAAAACGGCAAATCCGTGATCCCAGTGGATATGCCCACTCATGCCTTCAATTCGGAGGGCGTAGGTTCGAATCCGGTCCGGGGCATGCAACTCCGACTTTTCAGTTATGTGCATTTGAAAAAATTAAATATCACGTGTCTTAAAACGGTGAAGGAAAAACATCGTGAGGAAACCTGAGAATTGTCCTAATTGTCTACGTGTGTGAAGTCTGCCAATCCGCATTGGGCCAGCGTGATGGACTAAGGCCTACCCCTCACATTCTGAGTGGAGACTCGTGCTCAACAGTGAGCCGAATGTGGGTTAATGATGATGATGATGAGTATAAAAAATACCACTAAACTATAGAGAAACTCACTATCAACGATTCCTAGCAAATTATTATTCAAGTTTTAGTAGCAGCCTAAAGCCTAATTTATCTTTTTATTAGCGCTTCTTCGGACGAACATAGAAGTTCCCAAAGACAGACAATCTTACGTAACAGCAAAAACGAAATGTAGGTATAAGAATAGATCACACAAAGACGGTCTTATCGCGTATTGAGATCTCCTTCAGACAGCCTGCATTGTAAAGTTGGTGAATAACTAATGTAACATGCTACCTATGCTAATATTATAAATAGGTAATGTTTGTGGTGTTGTAGGAGGTAATCTCTGGATCTACCGATTTTGAAAATTCTTTTATCACGTAGAGTATAAGTAGAAAACCACGTTATCTGTGAATGGCATAGGCTATATTATATTCCCGTATTTTCACTAGATCGGGAACTACGCGAGTGAAACCTCGGCTTCGGCTATTCTTTAATATTTAGTATACAATACTTTTAACTTTTAGAAGATCCTTTCTATAGAGACAGCAACAATGAAAGAAGCAAATAGCTTTCTGTTTTGACCTCCGTGGCGCAGTGGTATGCGCGGTGGATTTACAAGACGGAGGTCCTGGGTTCGATCCCCGGCTGGGCCGATTTAGGTTTTCTTAATTGGTTCCGGTTTGGTTGGTGGGAGGCTACGGCCGTGGCTAGTATTGTTATGTAACGTAAGAGATCATATACTTTATGGATCGCAAGCCTGCGATAGCCAGACATACCTCTTTTTTGGAAGCAGGGGTGTACCCCGCCGTCGCGCCCCTACGTTACCGTTGATATTTACCATACCTGAGAATTTTCTTAATTTTTGAGAAGTTTACTAATCCGTATTGGGCTAGCATGGTGGACTATGGCCTCTCATTCTGAAAGGAGAGTCGTGCTCAACAGTGAGCCGAATGTGGGTTGTTAATACTTAGAAGGTTTGACGGCCTCCGTGGCGCAGTAGTGTACGTATTAGTCCAGGTCAGGCAGGTGGGAGGCTTCGCCCTATAGTCAAATTGAGTAGGTATTTTAAACTATGTAAACAAACAAAAACAGCTGACTCAGGGGTGCTCAACATTTTATCATTATTTACGAATATTATCATGAAATAAAACTTCCTGTGATAAACAAATATTTTTTTAATTCTATATTCCTATATAATATATTCTGTTATTTATCAAACAGATAATGCTTCACTTATATTAAGGGTTCCGTAGGCAATAAAGAACTCTTATAGTTTTGTTTCTTTATTATGTAGAAGCAAGCATAAGGTTTCCTCGACATATTTGAATACATTAATCAAAACGGTTTTCTCGGAGGACGATAAGGGTGATTGATTCGTACGTTTCTTTTTTGGTGACGGAAACAATAGCAACGCGGAATAACTGCTCCGGCTAGTACCAGGCTCCGGTTCACTAATTTTCGTACTAAACTAAATAAAATTAATTAATTAAACTGATAAAAAACCCGACTGCATAAATGATAAAAAAACTGAAAAGAAAAAAAAGCTCAGTCCAGAAGTGTAGAAAACAATTAGGAAACAGTCGGGACCTATTATATTGAATAGAATGATTTTCGTCTACATTTTTTATTAGGTCCCGACTTTAGTTTGATCAATTTTTATATCATTTATGCCGGGTTTTTATATTTGTTTAATTAATTAATTTATTTCACACTTTTTAGTTACGATAGATGGTGAATTTCGGATTTATTGGTTACGTTTGTTACAAAGTACGATAATGTATACCTAAGTCCAACCGAAATTAAGTAAATATTCAAAAAATCTACGCAACCCTCGGTGGCCGAATCCGACTCGCACTTGTCCGATTTTTATAATCAATATATTTCTTTTAGTCTATTTTAGGTGTTTTATAACTACACTTCATAAACCTCGCACCTTATAGTCGTCCGCCCCGCGTATTATGTATAGACTTAATTAATATTAGAATTAATAAATAACGTTTTCCTAATTGTAGTTTTTTTAACATGGCCATGATATACTATTTTGAAATTCTCACAAAAATCCCTTGAATTTGATTCGCATGTTGCAATATTCACAAAAAAAAACTTCACCCCGATTCTATAGCGTCTCACAGTCGTCTTGTTGGTTTTTTTTTTCTAATTTCACCTATCTAAGAACACTTGGGTTATTAAAACAAATCTAACGTTATCTGAATTACGTAAATCCGTTCAACGGTTTGGAAGATATGAGGTAATAAAGAATATTACATACATTCATACAAGATACGCGCGAAAACATAACCCTTCTTGCAGTCGGGTAAAAACAGTAAACAAACAACAAATACACTATAATTAACAATAACAACGAAACGAGAACAAAACGAAATAACAAAAATTACAAGGGAAGAAAATACGCACGACAGACTGGATTTAGTTAACGAATCATTAACGAATACTGATATATAAGTAGGAGTATTAGTCATAGACAGCAAATAAAGTAGTGTTCTGTGCTGTGAAGTGTGAACTGTCAAATGTCAAATCTTCTTTCACTTATTAATACAAAATCAAAAAAAATATCATAGTATATGGTAATTCTGCAATAAATGAAAGGTTAAATTCACATTAAAATAAAAGAAATCATCGTTTTAATTACAACTTCTTTCTTCTTTTGATATGAAAATACGACATTTATAAAATAATTAAAGTTATAATTTAATTTTATAAATGCACATTTAATACCCATAAAACTCAATATCTTTATTTTTCATAATGGTTTGTGACTCATGTCTGCTTGGGTTCTTTTTATGTCGTTTGTATTGTTTTTGTGCAAACTCTATATATTTAACATAGACGAATTAGAAATGGAAATGGATCGCACCCAAATGCAGCAACAAAATTGTATGTCGTTTTTTGAAGGGTACGAGGTAAACTCAGTCATCGATAATATTTAACAAAAATAAATAATAAAATATTTAACAAGAATAATATAATCTGTACACAGAATATTAAATTAATGAATCGATGTTTTGCTGTTCGTTCGTTCGTTAGAAGAATAGTATCTATTTTTCTTTTAGATATTGTTTTTATTACAAATTTATTATTTATTATAATTATGTTTTTGATGACCTCCGTGGCGCAATGGTATGCGCGGTGGATTTACAAGAAGGAGGTCCTGGGTTGGATTCCCGACTGGGCTGATTGAGGTTTTCTTAATTGGACCAGGTCTGGCTGGTGGAAGGCTTCGGCCGTGGCTAGTTACCACCCTACCGGCAAAGACGTACCGCCGAGCGATTTAGCGTTCCGGTACGATGCCGTAACCGAAAGGGGTGTGGATTTTCATCCTTCTCCTTACAAGTTAGCCCGCTTCCATCTAAGACTACATCATCACTTACCATCAGGTGAGATTGTAGTCAAGGGCTAACTTGTAAACAATAAAAAAAAAAAATCTTAGATTGCATCATCGCTTACCATCAGGTGAAACTGAAATCGAACGTCACGTCATCTTTTAGTGAATTAGAAGTTGTTGACCATTTTTCATGCCATTGAACTACTTACTATACTAATAGCATTAACAACTGAGTCTTAGGGCCATAAATCATTTCTCTATATCTATCTCGCTTGCACTTATGGGTCTTATGGAGCCGTCTAGTGAAGGGTGTAACAATGAAAGACATATTATCGATAAGTAAAGTTTATTATCGTATCTTGTTCACAAAATTAAAAAAATTAACAATATTTGATTTAATATAATACATATTTCATATTATATAATTATTAACTAAATAAAATTAATCTTCATCTGAGTCTTCATCATCAGAATCTTCGTCTTCTGCCAAATTTATTATATATTAGTATCCATAGTGCGCAACGAGTAACACATGAATGTATTTATTTAATTGCAGTAAACACATTTATAGCAAAAAAAATACGCAATGCAATTACATTAGAAACCGACCAATCAGAATCGTCCAAATCATTATTGACTCATCATTAGCACGTGCGCAGGTAGCCGTTTATCGATAATTAGGGTGCGCAGGTAGGCGCGCTGCACATTCCTATCTTTTTTGACTTTTATGACCGGACGACTCAGATGATAATGCGCATACTATACACAAACCGGAATGGTTAGGGAGTTTTTTCAGTCGACGAAAACGATTACAACAATGAAACATCGATACGATATAAGTATACACGCGTTAGATCGTTGATTGATTGACAGAGAGGTAACGTCTTGCGAGCAGGTCCTTCTATAATTAGTCCAAGATAATTAATTAATTGTATGTGAATCCGGGCTCAAAAGGGCTAGAACCCAGAGCCGTAAAACTTATTATTAAAAATAAAATGTATGTGAATCGAAACGAAAAGTGTCGCCTAAAAGAACCTTTTTGAAGAGTGATATTGTTGTGTAAAAAGCCTAAAGTTGTGGACTATAGGCTAGTTACCACCTCACCGGCAACGTCGTACCGCCAAGCGATTCAGCTTTTCGGTACGATGTGTGGATTTTCATCCTCCTCCTAAAAAGTTAGCCCGCTTCCATCTTAGATTGCATCATCACTCTCACCATCAGGTGAGATTGTAGTCAAGGGCTAACTTGTATAAAGAATAAAAAAATAATATTATAATAGTTAGGTAAGCTGTACAGTAGTAGAGTCTACTTGACTCCTTGATCTTTCAGCTTCCAGCAAATCGGGCCGGTATTTAGAACAATGAGCAGGCACTGAGCGACCAATTATCGCCCGCGAACTGAAGCGGGCCTTGACTCACGACCCAGTTTCGTAGGCACCTGCAATTACGCTTTTTTTCACACTTGGGGTTCCGTACCCTTCATCTTTATACTTTTGTACATATATGATAAGTAGTAGACTGTAAGGCTTTGTCGAATCAATATTGACTCATCTATACTAATATTATAAAACTGAAGCGTTTGTTTGTTTTTTTGAACGCGCTAATCTTAGGAAATACAGGAATTTCTCGTGCGAATGAGGGCTAAAAGTTTAAAAAAGGGCTAAGTTTTTCGCGTTTATAATTGTTTTCATACAAAATATCAGCTCTGTTGGATGTTATGAAGTGGTTTTATTTTGGCTTGCATAATTTCACCCATACTATTTATATAATTATTGCTATAATCATATATTAACTTTTATTGAGGCATTAGGGCAGCTTTGACACTTTGCTTTGATACTTTTATTTTAGCCAAACCGTCTTTGCTTTATAATTAGAAGCTAAAATAGAAAAACTTTATTGCCATTATCAAAAATGTAAATACATTGATGAATACTACATGGTTTATAATGTAGACTACATACGTCACTAGCAGCAATCAGCTACACGAGTAAGTTCATAGACAATAAAAAAAATTAATATAAACCGCAGTTCATTCTAATAGGTTACGGCTCTAAGCCTTTAAATTAAAATAACGTATGTAGTAAGTAAAACGTAACTTACTTATTTTATTTCCATGATACTAAAACGCAAGCTAACGTTTTTAAAGTTTTTGTCTGACAGTCTGTTTATCCGGACTAATATAAAGGCTGAACTGATTTTGATGGTACTTTCAGTGGACGTTAGAGGAGGTTATTGAGTATCATTATGTGCTACTTTTTATTCCGGAAAAATACATGCTTCCCACATTATTTGCGAAAAACTGAACTTCACGCGGACGTATAATTCCTATAGTGTATAATTTATTATGTCGTCTACATACGTCGCTAGTCGCGGTCGGCTGCCCCAGTAAGTTTATAAACTTGAAAAAAAAAATACTGAATAAAAACCGCAGGTGATTCGGAAAGTAGGTCACGGCTCAAAGCCTTCAGCAAGCTACACTATACCTGCAGCCCGCAAGCTATGTCTAATGTCAACTCTGAGTTGAATATTTCACTATCTTGCTGTTTTGGGATCCCTAGAACATTTTGTACACCTGATTACTAATAAGCAAATTTTTCGTGAGTAGCTTCATCTCGAATAGACGATCAACTTTTTTATTTACGAAAATTCTTGATACTGGTAGCCAACTGAGTTACCAGGAAATAGAAATTTCAGAGCGTCGGAATGAGACTTTTGTAGGGACTTCCAAACATCACGATACTGAGCCGCCTGCATCCAGTGAATCCCAGCGATTCACTTGAATTCGTCAGTCCACCTGGTGGGGGGTCGGCCAACACTGAGCTTACTAGTGCGGGGTCGCCATTCCAGCACTTTGGGACCCCAACGTCCATCGGCTCTTCGAACTACGTGCCCCGCCCATTGCCACTTCAGCTTCGCAACTCGTTGAGCTATGTCTGTGACTTTGGATCTTCTGCGGATCTCCTCATTTCTGATTCGATCACGCAGAGATACTCCCAACATAGCTCGTTTCATCGCCCGCTCGCAACTAAAAAGCCATAATGTAAACATTTCATAACTTATTCATTTTAAATTATGTATTGTTTTTCTATAAAGTGTAATTCAAAATAGATTATCACTACCTTAGATATTGGGTAGAATGATTTTCTTCTACATTATTTAAAAGGTCCCGACTATTTTCTAAATGCTTTCTACACTTCTGGACTGAGCTTGTTTTTTTTCTATTCAGTTTTTTTTATTTGTTTTATAAATTAATTTTTTAATTTGTTTCTTGGTAAGCAGTGCACATCGAGTATGGCTTAATAGTCTAGTCAACATTTTTCAACCTTTTGTGTTCTATCAACCCCCTACCTTTTGTGTTAAATACTGATATCGCGAATAAAAATACGTGAGTGAGCTAAACATGTATTTTTATTCTTTAACACTAAAGGTAGGGGGTTGATAGAACACAAAAGGTATGCATAAATGATTCAAAGTCGCGCGGTTTTTTCAATACAATGGGAGTCCCACAGGATTCAATTCTGTTGAGTTTCTTGCCGGTTTCTTCTCAGCAGAACCTGCCTTCCGTACCGGTGGTTGAATCTTTACAAATAGTCAACTGACGTATCAAAAGTGCTTGTAAACTAAGCTTACTTGAAATAAATGAATTTTGATTTTTTTGAATTTTAACACTAGTTGGAAGATGTTGACTATATTATAAGAATAGGAACATACTTGGAACGAAAGCGTAGTGCATTTATAAGAAAACAAAGTATAAATTCCTTCCAATAACAAATCGTTATCAGAGGCGTACACCGAATCATCTGATAGTCTTATCAGCATGGTCACCAGTCGAATTCCATGATTTACGGTAGTGACCTGATACATTACATTTATAAGCATTTTGTTATTCACTTACCTGCAAATGAAGTCGCAGGCATCCGCTAGTCCAGGGTTTCTCAAACTTTCGGCTCCACGAACCCCTGTTAAAATTTCCAAGTGACAGCAAACCCCTTACTAACTAATAAAACCCAACCGCCGATGTTTACTAACAGATCAGATCTGAGCCAATTTAGAATTATAAAATCCTAAGCTAATCCGCGCTGGAAATCAAACCCGAGACCTCTCTGTTGAGACCCACAACCACTGCGCCAGAGAGGTGTTAGGTACCTTTGTATTATGAGGGTGTGTTGTGCTTTGTATTATAAGGGAACACTTGTAATCTACTAAGCCGAATTTGAAAATTCTTTTAAACTTTTGTAAAACTTTAAAACTACGCAACGGATTTTGATGCGGCTTTTTTTTAATAGATAGAGTGATTGAAGAGGAATGTTTATATGTATAATGACATTCATTGTTTCCCGCGGGATTTGTGAAAAGCTGAAATCCACGCGGACGAAGTCGCGAGCGTCCGCTAGTTATAATAATAATAATAATAATAATAAAAACATTTATTCAGCCAAAAACAACATAACATAAATAAGAAAAAAACATGAGAATTAATACTAACTTAATACTAAGGCTTCGGCTGAATGGGGCGCTGCCTCAGCTCTATGCTACAGCTAAGTAACTGTAGCGCTGATTTTCAGGCATGACCCCAGGGTGAGCTCACGGACTGATCGGGAGAGCGTTGCGTCGTTTATTAGTTCCAAATTTAAAATAGATAAAATAATATACTATTATGTATCCACATATCTATAGTAAGTAAAAAACATACATACAGTCGAACGTAGAACCTCCTCCTTTTTGGAAGTCGGTTAAAAATTAGATTGGAGCGAAGGACAAACATTAATATTATATGCAAAAAATAAATAAAAAATAAAATAAGATTACTAAACAACTACAATAAGGACAAAAAATAAATAAAAAAAGAAAAGCAACTGTCCTGCAAAATATTTGGTTATTGTTTCTGTAGAACTAAGAGATGTTCTTTAATTAATTTTTTGTAAACAGTGAGAGATTTAGCTAGTCTAATTGGTGGCGGTAGGTCGTTCCAAATTTTATAATTAAAATGCATGTAGGTAGATAACTAATACCTAGAAGTTATATCAATACGCACTGCGGATGTAGAAGCTATGGAAACCGCAATTACTTTGCGTCTATACTATAATGATATTACTCGTTATACGTACAATGAGGGCATAGTAAGATGATATTATGTAACTACTCATATTAATTAGAATTGCAGTATTTTATGAAGGTTCATTGTTCAATCAATCTCGTTTTATGCTATGATATATTACAATTAGCATATTGCCTTCAATTTTAAAATGGAGTTCAGAAAAGGAGGTTCCATATGTACGAGTGCGTATGTACGATTCGCTCGTGATTTGTTTTTTCCGACGTTTTTCTCGTTTAACGGTTTTATTGGTGGTTTGGCGTAGCAAAACTGCTTCTGATGGAGTTATATCTAAAGTATTACTATAGCTTGGCAAATTTGTTGATGACACTCCCATGAAATGCGGGTGACGGGCGGGAAGGACCATCGGGAGTGTTTGCCAAGAGACAAGAACGAATTTGCCAAGTTATACACCCCAGGCATAAAAGAAAATTTGAATACGTGACATGTAAATGTAGGTACACAGATCATAATAGTGGATCTCTTTTAACGACTTCAATTCTCTACAGCCATTTATAATTTGTCTGTTGGTAAACATTGCACATCGAGTAACGTTTTAGTACAGTTGCTTAGTTAATAAACCTTGAGCATCAGAACAAAGCTTTTCAGGGGATTTCTAGGAGTTTAAATCCTGAAACACCGTCTTCATCGCCCCAGCTATCATGTTTCAGAACATTTAATTTTGTCGCTTATTTTAGTAGAGGAGCCGAAGAGGGGATTTTTGCAGTTACTCGAGTGCGGCAGATAAACATAAGGGACTATACCTTACACTTTGTCGAGTACCTACCACCGAGTATGAGCTCTTAATATTGGTGGGTACGTTTAGGGCAACCAAAAAAAAAAACTAACTTCATAAATACTCAACCAGCATGTCAGATTAAGATAAGGTAGGTGAGTTGATAGCTAAAAACTGCACATTTCGAAAATCTGACGATTTGAGCGTAACGTAATGGAATGGGAGGGTTTCAAAGTTACAAAATTAAACCCTTATATTTTAGTGCTCGAGGTACGAGTGCGATTAATTTTTTACTTATTTTTAAGGAAATAATCTCCTAATTAATCACTAAAATTTTCTTACAATTTCAGTAAGCCAAAGTAATAAAAATTGTTTTTAAAGTCTGTAGTTTTTTTTTCCACCGCTAAAAGCGGAAAAATTTAATAACCATTTATTCTTCCTATAATTTAATCTACCAAATGTAATCGGTCTCAATGACGCTCGAGTAACTGCAAATTTAGCATCCCGGGCTCCCCTACTATTTGATTGTCTCAGTCAACATTACATAGGCGTGCAACATCAATATACATTAAACTCGTAATTTGCTGGCAGTTAGTTTTTCGTAAAAAAAATATCTATGCGGACAAACTTGCGGTCCTGTTACTTGTAAGGCTCGTAAAATATAGAGCAAATATATTGATTAGTAGGTTACATTTAATCGGTGTGTGCTCATATCGCTGTTATCACATCTCCAAAATCGATGAATCGTTAGATTATAAAAAATCGAAGAGATCGTTAGATTATAAACTGATGGAAAATTGTAGACTGCACAAAGTACTTAAAAATACCTAAGCTAATTACCTATGACAGCAGAATATCTTTGACGATGAAGTCTTTTTGTGTGCAAACAAAAACATAACCTTAACCTATCAGGTCACAATTGTCCGTCAATTTATTATTTAGCATGCATTATACATAGACATTCCTATTTTAGCAATCAAAAGAAAAGATAACCTTACTTTCGATTGCTATATTAGCAAACAAAAGAAAAGATAACCTTCTTTGCAGATATGTGCACTAGCCAAGCAGTTAGATATGTCTGAGAGGCAAGTGGAGCGCTGGTGGCGTCTCCGGAGAAGCCAGGAAAAGCCGTCCAAGCTTACCAAGTTCTGCGAGAATGCGTGGAGGTGTACCTTCTACTTCTACAACTTCTCTTATGGCATGTTCATTCTATGGGATAAGGAATGGCTGTGGGATATCGACCAGTGCTACATTGGGTATCCTCATCAGGTAAGTGTGTTAGCCATGCACTTAGATATGATCAAGAGGTCCCGGAAAAGCCAGGAAAGCCGTTTAAACTCACCAAGTTCTGCGAGAACGCGTGGAAATGTACCTTCTACTTCTACAACTTATCTGATGGCATGTTCATTCTATGGGATAAGGAATTGCTGTGGAATATCGACCACTGCTACATTGGCTATCCTCACCAGGTAAGTAAGTATTTGCCAAGCAGTAAGATATGACCAAGAGCTCCGGAAAAGCCAATATAAGCCGACCAAGCTCACCAAGTTCTCCCAGAACGCGTGGAGGTGAACGTTCTACTTTTAAAACTTCTCTTATTGCGTTTTCAATCTATGGGATAAGGAAAGGCTGTGGGATATCGACCAGTACTTCATTAAGTGTCCTCATAGGGTTAAGTTTATTAACCTAGAAATTACGTGCGTCAAGAGACAAGTGAAGCGCTGGTGGCGTCTTCAGAAAAACCAGGATATGATGTCAAAATCACCAACTTCTCTGAGAACGCGTGAAGATGTAGCTTCTACTTCTACCACTTAATGGCATGCTAATTTTTGGCATTACGGATATAAAATGTGATTCAAATCTTCGGGTTATCGTGATGTGTAAGAGATATTTGACCAAATAGAAATATCGCAAATAGGAAAATAATTCGACAATTCAGGTACCTATGATTCATTGAAGATTACATTTTAAGTATTAGGGAGTGGAGATTAAGTATTAAATGTATTAGTCACTAGCAGACTAACTTTAAGTTATACATATCTAACTATTTTAAGCTTTTCTGAAACTATACCAATTTCATAAATTTAATTAAAGATTTTGCCTGCATTGGGAAGTGTTGCACTTTTATTAATGGCGATGGTTCTCCACATAATCGCAACATCGGGTAGATCACTTGCCTGCAATCTTGCCCAACATAATTGTTTCAAACGGTATTTATCGTGTCGCAAAATATGACGGCGGTATGAGACCTTTCGCTGCTTGATGTTGTTAACCAGCTCGAGCTGTTTTGACAAGAACCTCAGTTTCGCTTAAGCGGAACATTCTGCAGTACGTCCATATCTCAAAGGCTTCCAGCTTTTTACGTAGGTCTTCCACTAGGGTCCATTCTAATTACTAACTCAGTCTAATTTTGGTCTGTAGTGTCCATGGTCGAGAAAGCATGATTTAAAATTTTCATCCAGTCATATTTCAGGGGACCACGAGCGACATTTGGTGGTACTACATGATGTCGGCGGCGTTCTATTGGGCGCTGACGATGTCCCAGTTCTGGGACGTGCGGCGGAAGGACTTCTGGCAGATGTTCGTGCACCACATCGCCACCATCGCGCTGCTGTCGTTCAGCTGGGTGTGCAACTTGCACAGGATCGGGACACTCGTTCTGTTGCTGCACGACTGTACAGATATATTCTTAGAGGTAATACTCGTAGTATCCTATGTCCTTCTCCTGGCTCTAAACTACCTCCCTGTCAATTTTCTGCTAAATCGGTTCAGCCGTTCTTGATCGTTCGTTATAAGTGGAGTAACTAACACGACTTTCTTTTATATATATAGAGACAAATAATTTGCAATAAAATATAGTGACTATAAATTGAGATTTAAACTATCCTATCTCTCAAGTTGGATCGAACTGCACATGCGTGTGCGAATTTTATTATAATCGGTTAAGTGGTTTAGTAGTCCATTGAGGCCAAACATTGTGACACGAGATTTATATACATATATTAAGATATTGTTTTTCTTTCCCGTCCTTATGCGCGCTGCAGACGACGGCATACTTGACCGTGGTAGGTAACGTTAGGCGATTCAAAAGCCCGTGTAAACGCACCATAAAAACGATAGAATTTTCCATGTAAGTACGAACAATTTTAATTTTCATGTTTCAGGCAGCGAAAGCGCTGAAGTATGCCAACTATCAAAAGTTATGCGACGCGTTGTTCGCGGTGTTCACCGTGCTGTGGATCGTTACAAGGCTGGGCATTTATCCGTTTTATATTATTTGGAGGTACGTACCACCTTGATAAAACTTAACAGAATATAGCGATGGGACTTGACACTGACATAGACGTTGGTATGGCGGATGATAATAATAATAGCTTGTTTTATAATGTTTCCTTTATCACAAATCTCATGGATTTGTTCGGTATAAAAAATAGCATGTACATTGCTCAATAACTACTGTCTTCCAGTGAAAGTCCAAGTAAAAAACAGACAGACGAAAATTTGTTTGTTGACAAAAATATGTTTGTATTTTAGTATCGTGTTAATAACAATATATCCTTTTTGAAAAACACATTATGTAATTATCATATCAGCCGAAGGACGTCCACTGTAGGGACTTCCAAACATCACGATCCTGAGCCACCTACATCCAGCGAATCCGTCCGCTTGAGGCCGTCAGTCCACCTGGTCGACCAACACTGCGCTTACTAGTGCGGGGTCGCCATTCCAGCACCTTGGGACCCCAACGTCCATCTGCTCTTCGAACTATGTGCCCCTCCCATTGCCACTTCACATTCGTGACTCGTTGAGCAATGTCGGTGACTTTGGTTCTTCTGCGGATTTCATTTCTGATTCGATCACGCAGAAATACTCCTACCATAGTTCGTTCCATCGCCCGCTGTGTGACTCTGAGTCTTCTTATGAGGCTCATAGTTAGCGACTAAGTATCAGAACTATAGGTCATCACTGGCAACACGCACTGTTCTAAGACTTTTGTCACTGAGGAATTTCGGACGAAAAGATATCGCAAAGTTTCCCGAATGCGTCCCAACCGTGTTGAATTCGGCGGTTCACCTGTTTCTCGAAATTGGACCTTCCTAACTGGACTTCGTTTTTTTTTCGCAGTACATCAATCCGAGCGCCAATGCTGCTGCCGATGTTCGCAGCGTACTACATCTTCAACGCGCTGCTGTGTCTGCTACTGGCTCTGCACATGCTGTGGACTTGGCTGATTCTGCAAGTCGCCTACAAGTCCATCAATGCTGGCAAGGTAGGCGTGACACTTCGGTCATTTAGTATACAGGTATACACTGTAGCCAGACTCAAAGACAAAAGATGGACCAAAACCGTGACATCATGGAAAGGTCCAGCGGGCAAACGCTACAGAGGTAGACCATACTCTAGATGGGACGATGATATTAAAAAAATTGCAGGCCCACAATGGCTTCAAATCGCTATAGACCGGGAAAAATGGAAATCTTTGGAGGAGGCCTTTACCTGAGGGGGGTTCCAGCAAAATATAATTTTTTTTTAAATAAATACCATACAATAGTTATATATTAAATTTTAAAAGTAGGTAATTCTCACAAAATTGTATATGTATGTTTGTACTGGAAATAAAAGGCTTATTTATTTATTTATACACTGTTGACATGAAAGAAAGAGAGAAAAATGCGTTTATTTCAACATTATGCCACACAATATCTCCAATACACGCAGGACAGTGCTGAGGCTGGGCTTCGGCCGTGGCTAGTTACCACCCTACCTTTACTTTTGATTTACTTTTCGCGACAAAAAGTATCCTATAGATATTAAAGTCTTAATTTTGCTAAGTTTAAATTAAATTCACTCAGTATTATCAGCATGATGAAAGGTCAACAAAAAATTTGTATCTATCGCTCTCTGTCTATAGTATCGTGTTAGACAGGGAGAGATGAAGGTGAAGAAATTACAAAATAGCAATGCTGATCAACTAGCAAGGAGCATGCTTATAAATCGCACGACTGTTGATTCTCGAAATAAGCATGCTCATTATTAGCAATGTTGCGATACACATGCTAATAAGTAGCAACTGCTCAATAGTAGCATGCTTTTGTGCTTGAAATGAGCATGTGTAACAGTAGCATATCTATATACAACAAGATTATCATTTTAAGTTTATTAATAAAATATGTGTTTTATAACTCACGTGTCTTATAATAAATTTTATATGAATAACACTGACGATAGTTCAAATTCTACAAAATATTATTATCATAGTTAACTATACCTAACTTGTGTTTTTTTTCTCGTATAGTCGTATACGAATCAGTGAGACTTTGATCTTCTACGTGTATATTATTATTTATTTTTCCAAGAGGCAATTGCATCAGTGTATTTTTTATCACTGACAGATTCGAACTAAGATCTGTTATCTGGAGGGAAAATTGTGTTGGTTTTTTCGTTGTGTTTCTAGGTCTGGGAAATAACGAAGTCTAGTCTATAATATTAGTATGGAAGGCATAAGTAGATACCACTTACTAATACTTGTGTTAGCAATTTTAAATATTAGTCCTTCTAATATATATCGTCATGTACTGACAGGAAATAGACCTAATAAATTGAGACATTGTCATGATACAAGGTATGAAGCTCTCGGTTCCTCATTTGCGAGTCAGTCGTTCCTTTGCTATCACAGAGGTAACAAGTGCCAAGTGAGTGTAGTGAAGTATAATGTATCTATGTTGTATTGATAGTACAAAGTGATTGCAGTGAAATGTAATATATATGTATATATGTCGTATTGATGAAGAATACGTAGTATTGAAGATCAACAGCGAATATTATTTCGAAATCCCTCTGAACTTAACACTTGGTCCGTCAATTATTACTTGATAAAAATGTTTAACACTTAATAGATAAATTGTACTGAGTAGTTTTAAACTTGTAATGAATATATGTTTCAGATGGAAGGCGACATCCGTAGTTCTAGTTCAGATTTCAGCGACAGTAACCATTCGAACCACAGTACGCCCAACAGGCTTAATAATAAAAAGTGAGTATTACTGACTGCCTCTTTAGTATATGGTCCAGTGATTATCCTATGTGGCTTCATTTTCTACGTCTCTTTTACACACAAATACACACACACCCCCCTAACCAATTTTGAACCCCCCAAATAATGAGGCTCCCTACACAGCATCCGTGGAGAACAGCTTTCTATAAGCAGCCAAAGGGGAGGGGCAGCTAATAGGGAATCAGCAGCTAACTATACATGTACAATGTACATAAATGGCTTATTGCTTATGAGCAGATTGCCATGTCGCAGAATATACGACGGCCTCCGTGGCGCTGTGGTAAGCGCGGTGGATTTACAAGACGGAGGTCCTGGGTTCGAACCCCGGCTGGGCAGATTGAGATTTTCTTAATTTGTCCAGGTCTGGCTGGTGGGAGGCTTCGGCCGTGGCTAGTTACCACCCTACCGGCAAAGACGTACCGCCAAGCGATTTAGCGTTCCGGTGAGATGCCGTGTAGAAACCGAAAGGGGTGTGGATTTTCATCCTCCTCCTAACAAGTTAGCCCGCTTCCATCTTAGATTGCATCATCACTTACCATCAGGTGAGATTGTAGTCAAGGGCTAACTTGTAACGAAAAAAAAAAAATATACAAAAGAAAAAAACCATGACGCTAAGTTTGACGTGACGGGTAACAGCGATAGTGATTGTACCATTACTTTGTGGTAGAGGAAACACCTCGAGCAGGTCCCAGGACTTGGGACCTAGGGGGTAGGTTTAAGGGATCCCTTCCGACTATACAACATTCACCTTCCCTGCCCGACATGTTCTCCATGCCCACACTAAACAATTTATGATAAACAATCACAACACAAAACATTATCAATAATTATTAATAGTATGTACAAAACGTTATTGCACAAAATCACTAACGCGACTGGCAGCGTGACGGTGTCTACGCTGCCTCACAAACAACTGAGCTCAAATCAACTAATACTCTTATTTATACCAACACTGATACCTCCCCTCTACAATAACACAAATAATAAATTAATACCACCTGTAATCGAGGTGCTTGTAACATAATGTGGGTTATTATAAACATATTTTTTCATTCATTTGCAGAGACACATAGGGATTGGCATATCATCGAGTGCTGGACATGGGAAATGGTGAACTTAAATTATTTATTATATTTATCCTCAACCTTACGTTTTGCTACTATAATTTGTCTACTTTCGGAAGTCTGTTATGCTTTGGATGTAGTGTTAACAGACAAGCGTTTGACAACAGATAGTTGACAGTATTGGTGTGTACTGAGGAATCCACTTAATTTATGCAAAGTACATGTACAACTCGTACGGATTGACTTTTTCACCTGGCTCGAATGATGTTTGTAATTGTGTTTGGTAGTCAGGTGTCAAGTAAATGCTCACGAGTTATATAAAACGTCATACTACAGTATCGCATAACGGTATCGCAGAAAAACACAAATCACTCACAAAATAATTAATGTTTTACTACCCGCTAATGATTTTTTTTTTACTTTTTTGTTTGTTTTTATTTTTTTTTTAATTTCAATTTGTGTTCATACAAATGCACTTCCTACCCTCAGAAAACCTGCATTAGAGAAGGAATCATTTTTGTATAATCTGTATGTATATTGACTACCCTAAAAGCCACATACGAACGCGCTTGGTTTATCTTACCACTACATCCAAACGTAAATGGACTTCCCGGAATAGATTAACTGTACCATGTTCTTCTTTTGTATCCCGGATAAAGTCTACTTAAGATAACATACTGTGGAACCGAATCGACATAGTTTTAACCCTAGATAACTAATTTGTAGATACATAGTAACTAAACTTTCGTCAGGCAGACTACGCAATAAAAAACGTGAAAATTATCAAAGATAGGAACAAGTGATATGACACTTGGTTTAATAAGAACTAACTGAGAAACATTTAATAACAATTTATAATCTGAGTAGTTGGCGTAGTCATGTGGACGAATGTATACTTATCTAGGGTTAACAATGTCCCATTTCACCCTGCTGCAAAAAATGTGACAAAAACTTGGTACGATAATAGTCCAATGGATGGGATGGAACCCACTGTCTTGTGGGGCTATTGGTCATAAAAGTCAATACTGTATGATACATTTAAATTATTTTTAGCTGGCATTTCAACACATTTGTGTTTGTGCAAAATGTAAATCCAAGTAACTTTTCATTCTTTCACAATTTATATTCTCTTGTTTTAAATCTGTTTTTTTTTTTCAATATTTCGACAATTTTTGTTATTGAATTAGTTATTTGTATTGACTTAATTTTCACCAAAATCAATATATTCAAAGGTTGTCAAATACCCAATTCAATCATCAAGCAATGTCAAGCCAAGTAAAAAATAATTTAGATATACGTCAAGTCGGTATTTTTAAGAGTATTTAATTTACTTTTCCGGCCTTAATTGAAACACCAGACTCGTAAACTACGTAAATATGTCGACATATTTTTATGCTGGTTGTTATAAATTGTTATGCCTTTTGTGTTGAAAATCACAATTTTGTATCGGATATGATATTTATATAGATACATAGTAATTAGCAAACTTATCATGACCGTCGCTCTATCACAAAGTGCAACAGTAACACTTTTTCTCTCTGGTGCAGTTGTGAATGCAATAAGATACATTCAGTGGCGTGCACAAAGTTTTTAACTGGGGTAGGCACTATAGGCATGCGAAAGACATAAGCCCGTGAACAGGCGGCGGAGTCTTATATATTTCGCCCCAACGCAATGAAACAGATAGCGGTATTTCCGCCCCACCGCGCCGCTATTGGTTGACATTTGTCCATTTCTGTTCACTAACATCTCGTTGGTCGCATGTTAGGCCTACTCAGGGAGCTTGCACGCCTCTGGATACATGGTATTCCATTCGGAATTGGCTGTTATTTTTACGGTCATGAAAAGGTAGCTAAACAATGTTCTATATATACATTATATCAAAAAAAATTTATAGTTTCGCAATGTTACTTAGTATTATTTCATTCAGTATATTACTCTTTAATTGCAGATATATTTACTTTATAGTATTTTTTTACATTATCTTAACTTAAGGTGAATTTCCATTGGCCGTGAACTATGCGATATATTTCAATTATTTTTCTTATAATCATTTTATATCAGCGTTTTAAGTTTGACATTTATTATTTATTTGACTATACGTTGATGTTACTTTGTGTATCTGCTGAGCTGACGTATATTTGGTTCACAGGCTTCTTCTTCTTCGAGTGCCTCTCCCAATAGCGAAGGCTGGCAGTCAGCGTTGTGAATTATTTTTTATTTTTCGCTAGGCTAAATAATTGGGCAGAGCTCGCGATCCCGGTCCACTCTCTGATGTTTCTCAACCAGGATTTCTTTTTGCGACCAACTCGTCTGCCAGCAAGTTTTCTCACTAACATGAACTGTAGGAGGTCGTATCTATCGTGCCTTAGCACGTGCCCTAGATATGTAACTTTTCTCTTCTTGATAGTCTGTAAAAGTTCGGCCTTGTGATTGACGAATCGCAGACTTCCACATTTGCGATCAGATAACTTTTTAGTTCAAATGCCCGATACCCTGAAGCTTGCATTTCTGATATTCTCTTTAATTGTCCACACACACAAACGCATTTGCGATGTCACCTTACTACTACAAACAAAGCCAAACTATCTTCGAATAATAATATTTTTTTATCAAAAAAACGCTTGCAGCTGATTCTGAAGTTTCAAATTGTGTACTGAACGACAGTCGCATTTTGCATAATCATCATTGCCCATGGAAGTTCACCTTAACTTTTTGAATATCGACAAAACTGTTTAACAGTTAAAATTAAATAATGCTATACTCATCTAGTCTTAGCTTAAAATCATATCAAGCTTCGGCCATAATATAGTTATAAACCTACAAATAACCAAAGAAATACTTATATTGCAATGTGGTTCTACCACTTTTAGAAATTAACGCGTAACGCGCAATTTAGTATGCGTAAAAGATATAGATAACCGCATAATTATTTTTCCATCTATATTACGCTGGAGATCATATAATCTAAAAGTGATTTTTTTAATATATGACGAGATATACTCTATATTGGAGTAAATTTGGAATTCTATTTACTGTATATGTTACCGGCTAAGTCCAAATTTAGGATGACCTGGTTACGCCTAGGCCAAAGCAGTTCTCCCAACACGCAATAGCTCAATCCAGTATAGCCCAGGCCAAACTCATTCATCCTGTTACCGATAGAATAAACAGTTTATCTTTATAAGCTGTTTATTCTACGTATAATTTACTTTCTATAGAATAAACTGCTAAATACTAGTCTGAACTAATTTCGCCTGGTGACAGCTATCTGGTTAAATTGGCTAGTTAATAGAACGCCTAGGCCGTAAATTAAATGCCGGTAACATATACATGGATCAGCTTTCAAATTGCCGTTTGCTACATTATTTGCACATGCGAATGTTGAAATTAACTTATAGAAGTGGTCTTACAATTTATTTAATTGGTAATATAAAACTACGCTGTGGCGTTCAAACATACTTCTTGAAGTCTTGAAAAAGTTGTTTTTACCAACCAACTGGGAATTAAATATGATCATCATTTCATTCATTGAGCACGAATCTCCTCTCAGAATGAGAGGGGTTAGGCTAATAGTCCACCACGCCGACCCTATGCGTATTAGCAGACACCCCAAATAGAGAAATTGGATATGATACAAATCGGAAAATCCCTTTCGTAATATATTCTTACATTCGTTTATGCTTATATGAAGTGCACGCTATGAAACTATAGTATTATTGGTTTGTTAAAACGTTCCTTATAAAGTGGCTTTATAAAAAATTGGCGAAGTATTCATTCCTTATTCCACGAAATTATTAATTATTATCAATTGTCACAAAATGTGAAAAATATTCCATTACAGATTAAAAGTATTGTAATTTTTAATCTTATACGGGTAGAAATTATAACAAAATTAAGCATTGAAAAATAGGATTACGATATTGAAAAAAAAAATAAACTTAACTAGTTAGAAAAATTTAAATTAATGTTCCTTTGACATTTGCATTTATAAAAAAAAAATCAAAGATGGTCAACATTTCGTAAGTGAATACGACATGGGACCACATAGTTTGTATGACATTAATACCTACCAAATTCAATTTTTTCTTCTTTAGGTAATATGTTTTTGTGATTGAGGAAGATATGGAATAATATTTATTAGATTATCAGATTAATTTATGCATATGTACTTTATTATGTTACAATTTTATTTACTTACACAGTATATCCTAGTTTTGTTTAACGCCAAATTCATGGATGCATGAAAAAAAAAATTACATATAGTACCCGGCACCATCATTTGGCATGTGCATCGGCAAATTATGTCAATCTATTCATGTCTATTACTCGTCAACTTACTTATTCTTACTTTGGTCGTAGAGTGAAATTAAATAGACGTCCAACGGCGTATAATCTTAACTGCCGGGTACTGTGATTTAATGAAATAGGCCTAATGTAATCAGGGTTCTTAAAGTCTAAAATATCAAAGCGACAAATCGATGAAAGTTTTCCCTCCAAAATCGGTATTATATAGTTGATTAGTTAATATCAAAAGATTTGTGAGTTAAAGTATAATTGTATAACAATAATCGATAGGTTCACTGCCACTGCTCAGGTTTTGTCAGTCAGGGGTTTTGAACCTTTTGATTAAAAAATAATTTAATATATTTTTTGTTAAATCTTTATGCACTACTTAATTAACTTTCTCGTCTTAATCATGTACTGTTAGCTTATACTTACATATCAATTTTTCTCTTGCCTTCTAATATGAATTAAATTCTTAAGACTAATCTAACCTGACCCACTGGTATTTTCAAGTATAAAATTTTGATAATATGAAATTAGTCAAAAATCGCCAAATAACTTAAATATAATTGTGTATTTATAATCCTCTCTGAGCTTATTTTAATAATTTCGAAGTGCGGCTGTGATTTTGGAATAATTCAAAATGGCAGTCGTGTGTATAATCTGTGAAGCTCTTTTGATAATAATTAGAAAAGCATATTTTTTAAATATGTGTATATTGAAAGAATAGACAATATACCGCGTGTGATATAAAAATAAATACTGTATTCGCTCTGCGGTTAAACTACCTCAAATGACTTTCGCTTGAAATTCGGTATACAGTTCGTTTCAAATAGGGTGGTACGGATGACAGGCATTTTCATTCTTGAAAGTTTGCCGCGATTCACGATAATAGTACGCATTATGAACGTCATACAGTCGACTGTCACCGTACCCATGCTATCTGAAAAACACTTTAGTCGCTAGTCGTTTTTACAATCACATAATCACAGTATAACGACAAACTAAAATTGACTGGAATGCTTCTAAGTAAAAAGATTAGTATATTTGTTTTATTCTCTTGCAGCTTTGGCTGTAGGTGTGTGATTAAAACATTTAATAAAACGAGACATTTGAAGTGTCCTGGTTGACATTTTTTACTAGCGAATATTGCTTTTTTTGCGAAATTAAAGTTTGACTTTTAGCTATAACTTTAACGGATTCAATTTACAAATCATTAACAGAGTTATTGTGACGACAATAACTATGATTTGTAAATTGAATAGACAATCTTTTCTTCTTTGTTAAAATTGAACATTGATTGATTACAATATTGCTTAAATTTCCTTTTTGAAAAGATTTTTATGTAACTTTGGTGATTCTGTTAACTTTAGTTTTCTGTTGTCATCGAAATATTTAATTAATCTTACAAATCACATTTGTTAATAATTAGATATAGGAATAATTAATTAGATAGGATAATAATATTCTTTATTTAGTATTGTATTTAGTGATACACCTGTAAGCATTTGCATGGCACAAATGGGAATGTCATAAATATTACTTGACTTATTTCAATAGGCTAATTTGCGCCTTGTATTATGTATTTTATTATTTCTCTTGAATTTAAAATATATTTTGCCGTTTTCCGCAATAATTGACTTAAGACAAGATTGCATGAACTTGTCAGATATATTATTGTGGATAATAACAAAATATTTTTAAATTACTTTCCATAAAAAGTGTAGTTTTTAGAACACTTTCTTTTTATTGTGGACTTGTCTACGTTAATGCGGAATACATAGTAATTAATGTTAGAAATTAATAAAAATTAAAAAGTGCACTTGCAGTGCCATGCAAGTGTACACAGTCGTGCATGTTGCTTGGTATGGTGTTATTAGATAAAAAGAAAATTTAAAAATTAGTGAGTTACACAATGAAAAGATCCATATCATTTGACATAATGTACGTTTTTGCACGTTAAGTAGGTAATGCGAAAACCGAACACCCCAAAAACGCTTTTATACGTAGATTAATAATGTTATAACAAAAAAATCTTTACATAATAGTTAACCAAATCTTTTTATGTTTACTACCTTATGTATGGACTCAACTAATACGGCCATATTTATAAATATGAAATAAGATTTGATTATTCAAAGCAAAGTGGACCTAATCACTACTGTTTAAAGTTCACTTTACTTTGAAGAGAAACAAACTTTTGTCGGTGAGTAAAAAAAAAGTTAAAAGGAGATGGTCCATTTCAGGTCCATTCTTGTACCCCGTATCGTTAAAATTTAAAAATACAAGGATTTTATTAAAATTTATTAAAGTGAATAAATCTAACTAAATAAAATTAAAACCCAAGTTTTTGAGTTAAATCAACATGGCGCCCTTAGAGTAATTATGTTAAGACAATTGACAGTAAACGTCAAATCGATTACTGCATTGAAAGGTCATCAATCCGCCATTAATACCCTAGTGTTGCATTTCTTGGGAGACAATGAATATTATTTCGAAAGAATTAAGGTAAATTCGTAGATTTGTATAATCAAAAATAGTTAAAAAAAATAGTTTGTTTTATTTCCGCTAGGGTACAATGACTGATCCTGAATTCCATATAATTTTGGACCATCTCCTTTGTACTACATGTCCGTTCCTAATATTCCAAAGCAAATCACGATGCACTTTTAAAATAGGAAGTGCTTGATTTTTTCATTCCTTTATACAGTTACTTAAATGTACCTATTTATATCTTATGCGACGTTTGATGTTATTATTAAAATTGTTTTTTATTTTATTTTTTTAAATTTTATTTTATTTATCGGCTATAAGAGAATTGATTTTTTTATTTATTATTATTACTGTAATAATTACGATAAATAAGTTAAAATATTTCAAATTGTAATTTTAGAGGCTAATATATTTTTATTAGTTGTGTTTTTTTTAGTTTTATAAAACTTTTAGTTTCAAGTCTTACTGTTTATTTTTTGTTTATGATATTCGATTCGTTGATATAAAATGTTACCTTAGATTAGATATTTGTCAATATAGACCCACCGACGTCTGAAACTTGCAAAAAATCTTTGACTAGGCCACATAACCAAGTACTGAAACAGTTCCACGATAAACGAAGGCGAAATCAACACCGAGAGGCAAAAGGTTGTCTATAGTAAAAAAGACCAATAGTGAAACATTTCTGAAATTGAGGTCATTGGTAAGTCAAATAAAAAAAAAAACAAAAATTTTAAATTTTTTTTTGGAGTTTTCATAATACTATGACCCCACTATCTTCCCTAGTCAAAATCAACCATTTTATAAAACGCTACTGCCACGTATGTAAACAGCATATAAAGTAAAATTTTAAATTTACCCTCTATAGTTCAAATACTGAATTATAAAGCGTACTGTAACTTGAAATTTATACTTGTGCTACAGTAACGCCTCTCTAGTTTCACGAACTCTTTTTTTTTTATTAAAAAAAAAAGGTTCTTTTTACATATTTAATTTCCGTTATTATTTAAAAGACTTTCCCAATCTAGCCGAATTACATTCTAGCGCCAGTATTCAAAACATGCTATCTCACTTTAATCTTTGTAAATAAAATGGGAACCAAAATGATAGTATCAATGCTTCGTCGAAGGAACCCGATTTTTAATACTTATAAAAAAACTGTTAACTGAGACTAAAGGAAAAATATAGACGATAGACGGGATGCCAGAATATAACACACGTTAAAATATCCATGTATCAAAAAAAGGAATTCCTTGTATTAGAATAACTTTATGTGATGTTAAATAAGTAGTAAAACAGTGTAGTTTTAACTTCTGTAATGTAGTTTAAAATATTTTATAATGAAAACATGGTTATGAGAATTCCGTCCGTCTATCTTTTTGCCTTAGTTTGTGTATAAAATATTATGTAGACTACCCATTACTAAACTAAATGGTTGTAATTAATAAAAAAAAATCCCATTTTAATATTCTCGCAATAACGATTAAAAAATTACAACAGTACAATCAGGATTGCCTGATGATTTTGTGCCTTTTTGAATCTTATAGTTGCGATTAGGTAACTTAGGAATCTAGGTTTTAGGTTCAGTAGTAAGAAATTAATTAAAAAGTTAAAAACTATTTTAATCTGGAGATATGGCCTTGTTTCTTAACTTTTACTAAGATAAGCAAAGACTGAAGATGATATATAGCTTCAACAGTCAAAACTCTACATAAAGTATAAACATATTATTGTTTCTAAATTTTGTGAAAGTGAATATGCTATAATAATGATAATAATAATAAACAAGTCGGTTATATAAGTTTCAAATTGCGTGATATTTTTCACGCGTAATTCATTCGTATATTTCGTTATTTGTACAATATAGGTATTATGAATATGATTCTGGTGCTAATTTGGTTGCATACATAATATTATCTCTTAAAACTAATAACTATAACTTTGATTTGAGATACTATTACTATTGGGATGTTTGGGACCTTTTCATAACTTTGGACCTAAAGCCTAGCTGCACATTTAAATGAGATTATAGATAATTCTACAAAATACATTATTTGTAAGTTTAGGAAATGAAAGCAAGTCGATCTCTGTCTTATTAATATAAACACACTATTGCAAACTAAAGGAAAAATATAGCATATAGGCAACAAATATGAAGTATACCTTACTTGTACATCTAGGGTAACATTTGTTTGTGAGTGTTCAGTCTATTATTTTCCTTTAATCTGTGAGTATTGAAGTATAAGTACACACACAAGTACATTATTATTGGTTCTGTATTCTCTATTATTTAAATTGTTTCAGTGTATTACTTGCATAATAAAAACTAAGTTTATTAAGTTTTCATGTTAGATAATATTTAGTAAGTGTTGTTTTAGAAATGTTCTGTTGTTTATTTCCATTATAGTATTGTTACCTTAGTGTTTAAAAATTACTTGTAAAGCTAGATGCACATTGGGGCCTTTTTTGTAACAGTTTAGTGTATGCGGTTTTGGACACAGATTACAAAAACTAGCTTGTGGGTGGGTATTTTTTAAAAAAGTTGAGATTGACCTGGTATAAATTTAAAATTACTTTTTTTGTAAATGCAATGTATGACGTCAAACATTACTTTAACTTTTACGCGCGACACACACCCTCACCAGGTCAAGTAAATATATTGCTTTATTATGCTCTCGCTATGATACTAAAATGTGTATGCCGAATATGTTAAAATTGAATGTATATTATAAAGATTTTCAAGCGTGTATGGCTCGATTATATTCGATTATAACTCGAACACTAATATTTTTACAAGCTCAGGTCAATCTTCACTTGAAATTCCATGTTTCAAATAATTTGTATTATGATTTAATTATGTTTTTGGGTATTATTTGTTTTGTATGGAAGTTTTATGGTTTTCTATGGTAAACGTTAAGTCAGTATGTTGAGTATGCAAATCCAGGTACGAGTGAGCTTCGTTATGCACAATATGTATCTTTTTATATGCAATCAAAGTGATGGATGGTAATAAAAAAGGCATTATACCATTAATTTAGTTTTATTAATAAAATAGCGGACGCCCTGCAATTTCACCGTCATAGTAGTACCCGTTCCTATGGGAATACGGGGATAAAATATAGCCTATGACGTACAAATAACACAGCTTTTGTTATGAACATTTTTAAAATTCGGTCCAGTAGATCCATAGATTACCTTCAAGAATCTCCCAAACATACATAGAATAGAATCCCAATATAAGAGGACCTTCACCCATCTGTTTACTGGATGATTTTTTTTTTATATATTAAACTAAATATATTGCTAATGTTTTGCATAAAAAAATCAGTCCAGCTACGATTAACTGGTTACTTTCGCGGTAGGGTAACCAGCCACGGCCTAATGCCTATGTCTACCCAAACTGTCCCGTGATGGGAAACGAACCGAGGGCCTGTCTGTTGAAAATTACGGCATTACCAACTGCGTCAGAGAGGTCATCACGAATTTCTAAAGCTAATCTTTGAAATCGGAAAGGTGTAGCAGCACTTGTTAGTGTCGCTCTTCATATTTGTGTTTGTACTTTATCTAATCTGTAGTCATTTTTCGATCTCGATGGTTTGCCGTTTGTCTAAATTGTCAAATGTCAAGTTAACTGTCAATGTCACCCCCGCTGCCGTATTCCGCGGTCGTCTCGTCTGTCGTAAATTAAATTAGAAATCTAGACTTCGTTGATGTTTTAAATTTATTATCATATTCATTAATAGAGTAAAGTATAACTATCGCCGACACCGATAGTAAGCTACTAGATAAGTGGTGTTAAAATTAAATACAGCAATGTTGCGGCGATTTGTAGACGGTTTTTGGAATGAGGATGTATGGTTGCCGCCTAACACAACATGGGCCGATTTAGCTCCGGGGCCGGAAAAGGCCGTCGTTTACACGGACCACCGGCATGTGTTCGTCCCGATACCGTTAGCGCTTGTCTTCATAACCCTGCGTTACCTGCTAGAAAGGTAAGTTTAACCGTATTTAACCTATGAATGTACTAACTCATTATCGTCACGCATCTAAGCTTTTGGGGGCGTGAACGGTATTTTTGAGTCATTCTGATTTTTTTATCAACATGAATATAATTTATGCAAATATTAGGTAATAACTGCGGAGCGGAAGCTTTAGCTAGACTATTCTGCAGATTTACGAAATATACGTTCAATGTTATCACAAAATTATACTGTTTCAACCTTCAAGTTATATTGAGGATGTCTATATACATTACACATAGCGTAGAAAAAAATCGCATTGTGTACCTAGCCTTCTTGAACTATCTTAATTCTTAATTATAATATTACTTATATTCAAATTATCCATGTAGTCAGAAAAGGTCTTGGATTAAATAAATGAGTAGGATCATATTATTTTTGTATACACATATTTCCAGAAAAGAAATAACCATTCAATACCCCCTATTCAGTATCCACTATTCCGTCTAGACCCAAAGTTAGCATAGCTTGTGTTATGGTTAGTACCCATATATAAACATATTAAATAATTACATTATTATATAAAATCCCTTCTAATACTAAAAAACATCCATGTTCATCCCAAAAATTAATTTCCAGTTGTGGGCATCAAAGTCACAGCTTTGTATATTATCTAGGCAGGGCCTACTATCCACTGCACCATTTGGCCATCAATATAATTGTTCAAGTGATCTACAGTTTGTGAGCTGTACATGTAGCATGGTGTAGGTGACAGATGCCTGTATGACATTAATAATACATAATTATTATTGTGAATCGCAGCAACTTTTAAGAGTGAAACAAACTGTCACCTGTACCATGCTATAGTCCACAAACTGTACTACAGATGCAAAGGTGCAAGCCATTATAAAAAAAAAATTAAATTCCATTGCACATACATCATATCATATTAAAATTCACTGTTTTAGTGTTGTTTATTTTAAAATGTTATCAACAGCACTATAATATTTGATCGCTAGCAGGATTTACATTTATCATTACATATCAGTCCTTTTGAGATAAAACTATCATAGTTAATGTGTAATATTTTTATGATACACTTGAAAATGTTTTTCCTTGTGTGGTTTTATTTGCCATTAAACTCCCATTTTACCTTGGTTTGTGGATCTATAGTACATTGTATATGGTAGAATATTTGTATATATTTTCTTTTAACAAATCATACAAGAGTTGTCCCAACCCCAGGTCTTCCCGACAAATTAGAGCAATATTTTTTGAGTATGTTGCTGTTAGTTATTATATAATATGTTGTTGTGCATATTTTAGGTCTACATGAGTGATGGAGCATTACAAAATTAAATAGTACACATTTATACATTTCTTAATTTATGTTGAGAATACACAGATTAACAATATAATTATGCATACAACAATTTCTGGTGTACGAAAAGTAATTAAAAAGTCAATAGCACTTAATTAATTAAATCAAACTTAATAGGGACGATGATTGTTTTTTAAATTGTATATAAATTAGCAATTAAAGTAAAGTAATTTTGTAGAAGTGACATTTCTTTTGGAGCTACAGGGATTTAAAGGGTCATATTTGCGGTACAGACACAGATCCCTGAAAAACACACCATACAAAATGGTACGATTTAATGATGTTGTTCATAATGATTGTTACATTTGTATAGGCGCTCAAACAAAATTACAAATATCTTTGTTACTTGTATATTAAAAATGTCACGTTTATTGTAAAAAAACTAAAAATGTATGGATTTTCATCTAATTATGATAAAAGATTTTTAGTAGATTTTGAAATTTTATAATCTTACTAGCAGACCCCTTCAAGCTTTGCTTTGACTTTATGTGCACTACTTCCTTATCCCTACTCTACACTACTCAATCTCAATCAATATATTCAAACCTCGTCATCATCCCCATTGTGACACAGACAAAGTCACAGGTGTCAGCTAGTGATAAAATAAATAGCTTGAGTACAGAATGGCATCACCTTTAGTTGATAATGTTTTGTATACATTTGCAATATCAAACATGATAACACCTTATCTGCAGAAGATGAAAGCTCTGTGTGCCTACATCCGCACACCTCTTAACATTGATTACAATTTATATGTAGGCACTTACAATCACTTAGACACCCACCAAAAGTTATTAATAAGTCATATAATAGGTATTATATTCAAATATATGTATGTATGCTGACAAATACTGAACATAGTTTCATTAATATTAAACAAACATAATTATTAATTTTTATTAAATAGAAACAAGCATTTCTTTCCAGAAGTTTATTTGTAAAATAATTCAGTTATTTATTTATAATAAGTAACTTTATGGCACAAAAAAGAAAATAACAAAAGAACACATAAAATATTAAATTTATGGGAGGTGGGAGGCTTCGTTACACCATGGCTAATTACTACCCTACCAACAAGTATCGCCAAGCAATGTAGTGTAGTTAGGAATCGAACTCAGAACCTCCATCTTGTTAATCAACTCTGTATACCACTATGCCAAAGAGGTCATTGTATGTATTCTGAGACAAATTTTCTACTAGATGATCTATCCCTCAAGAAAAGTAGGTGTCTCTTTTCTTGATTCCTTATATGGGAATGTTGATTTTAAAAAACCATCTACTCATCATCTCCTTTAACTCATCCCACTTATGTGGGGTCGGCGAATGGTGTCAATTCCAGCCATTCGCTATTACTGTGAAAATAAAAAAAAAACCTGATTATTTCCATAATGTTGAAAATAGTTTACTTGTAATTGTAACTTGCGCCAATCATGAGTTTCGCAAATTGTAATATCAGAATACATGATAAAAATTCAAGGTTTATTACTATTTGTAAATCAATTTATAGTTTGCAGTGCATGTGCATTTTTATTATCCACCATTTTAAGTATGTATGTATATACTATCAAAGTTGCCTGCAGTTAAAACTATTTATAGCTTCAAAGGTTTATATGCTGATGATAAGATTAACTTCATAGTATCTTTTAGTTAAACTATGTTTTAGTTGAATAAGTCAGGAAGTAGCGCACATTGGGACAATACAGTACTTGCGCTGTAGCATAGTGTGGGTGACAGTTCATTTTACTCTTAATAGTACATATTATGAATGTCATACAGGCAACTGTCACCCACACTATGCTACAGTGCACATAGGATAACTGCTTTTAAGATAGCTTTGTGACTAATCCAAGTTGTATTAAATTATTGTCAAGTATTTACTCTAGCAACATTTCCATGACTAATTTCCTCTCGGCCGTTAACTTTTAAATTGCTCGAGAAAGCTGTGTTGACGCCTGTTGAATCTTTGTCTCTCTTCGTTTCATATAAATTAATTTTTTAATAATTTCCCTGGATTGAAAATTCATCATTTACTATATAATTATATATAAAGACGCCGCGCGGTTTCACCCGCGTGGTTCCCGTTCCCGTAGGAATGTGGGGATAATATATAGCCTATAGCCTTCCTCGATAAATGGGCTAGCTAACAAAGAAAGAATTTTTCAAATCGGAACCAAGTAGTTCCTGAGATTAGCGCGTTCAATCAAACAAACAAACTCTTCAGCTTTATAATATTAGTATAGATAATTCAGGTAAATTATCTTAACCACATTACTCAAATACTGAGTTTTTGAACAAGCTTTAGTTGGCCATGTTTATGGCATAGTATAGACTGCATCTCTACTTAACATCAGTTCCTGTAGCCACATTTGCTATTGACAGGTCACATGATCAAGATCTGTCATTCCCATACATTTTTCTTTTTCGTTTTTGAAACGTTTGCGATTGTAGAAAGTGAATCGACGTGCCACAAAAGCAAAAAAGTACAATTATTTTATAAATTCAGACACAAGTATCTGCTTTAAGTGGTTCACAGTCATTGTGTAGACAACTTTAGTACTTACATTATGTATACTTATTTATCAATATTTTGATAAGATTCTCCAATGTTTTGGGATGTCATAAAACATTACTTGTGAATACTCTATCAGATAACATTACTGATTTTATCTTTACAAGTTAACTACGTATTAAGTACATATCAGTAATATCTGATGAGTATATCACACTAATATTATAAAGGCGAAAGTTTGTGTGTATGATGATTGATTTTAAGTATGGGTGTGTGTGTGTGTGTGAATGGAAATATATTTTACTCTGAGCTGCTTTTCATTCCGGAAAAATCCATGGTTCCCGTGGGATTTGTGAAAGACTGAACATCACGCGGACGAAGTCGCGGGCGTCCTCTAGTAAAAAATAAATATATGCATATTGCACATCATCGTTGGGTTGTCAAACACACAAATGTGGAATTCAGTTGACAATGCCAACTTAGGGTTGCGTAAAGTCGTAACTTTAATGTCGCCGCACACGGGCCACAGCCACAAACGCCGCTACAAGAAGCAAGAAGGGACCACAAAAGTAGCTGAAGCGCGCGACAGCCACTTGTAGCCGGTGCTCGACACTTGTGGTGGCTGCTACTTTTTTAACCCATACAAGCAGTACCGTAATCACTCGAGAGGCGTGTTCCGGCGTTTAGTGACTGGTGCGGATCATAAGAAGCGAGCAGCGACGATTGTAGCGTGCGGCGGCAACCGGTGTCAACCGCGTGCGGCGTTTTGTGGTTTTGGCCCGTGGCCCGTGTGCGGGAGTTCATACAACTAGTACATTACAGTATTATTTCCTTAGGAACTACAACGTCTCCTTACTCTACATTACTGGCAATATATTGCAGAGGGCCGTACAGACTTGTCTTTTGAAATACATCAAAATACCTCAAGCTGACTTGAAATAAATACAAGCATGTTATAAAAGAGAATTTATAAGAAAAGTAGCTTACCCGGCAAATTTTCTTTTGGCTTAAAACACCACCCTAAATCTTGTAGGGGTATGTATGAAAAAAAGAGGTTGGCAGATTCTCAAATCTATCCTATATGCACACAAAATTGCATAAAAATCAGTGAAGAGAAATTTGGTACAGCTACACGCGAATTTTATGTAATTATTATTACATGTTTAAGATTTTTATCAAACATAATGTTTATAGATTTAATTTGCATTTCTAAGGTAGGTAAGTAGGTACATAGCATAATGCAATCTTGGACTGCATGTTTAGATTTAACCAGAGCATTTAACCATGAGTTAAACCAATAAGGCTGTGATAACGACCTGTTTCCTTGGTAGTAATAGTAGGTAGTACTTACTACCTTTTGCTTGTGGCTTCGCTATGTCGTTCTTATATTTGATTTTGTGATTCGATCACATAGAGAAACTCCAAGTATTACTCGCTCCATCACTCGCTAAGTGACTTTGAGCCTTGTAATAGTTAGCGACAAAGTCTCGATTAGAAATAAGAAGTGATCGAATCAGAAATGCGATCGAGTCGCAAAGCTAAAGCTGCAATGGGCAGACCACATAGGTCAAAGAACGGATGGACGTTGGTGTACCAAGGTGCTAGAATGGCGACCCCGTACCGGAAAGCGCAGTGTTGGTCGACCCCCCACTAGGTGGACTGAGGACATCAAGCGGGTAGCAGGAAGCCGCTGGATGCTCGAGCCTCGAGAGAGAGACTGTTAATGATTTGATTTTGTCTACAACGAAATTTATATCTATGTATTCCTCTACAGTTCTGTTCTGGGTGAAACCATATAGTACTCTTATGTTCTTTCCTGAACCAATGATTGAATAATATCGCGGAAAAAAACAAGATAGGTAAATTAATTAGCATAAGCTTATTATTATACAATAAATGTAATCGATTGATTTATTATTTTTATCGCAATGAAGTAAATCGCATCGTACGTAGGTAGGTAGGTCAGTGTTTATCATTCCGAGTGTTGCTGATGTCAATATACTATCTGCATTACACTTGAAAGGCTTCACCACACACTCGCTTCATCGTACTACGGCACGAGCCTCTAACGCCAGCCACACACGAACAAGTTTATCATCAAGCCTGCATGGCACTTTATTCACAAGGAAAAAATCTACATGTCATGCACATCCTGAAGTAGATAGTGCCGGACTCCTACTTTATTATACCTAATATTCATTATCACTTATTATCAACCCATATTCGGTTCACTGCTGAACACGAGACTCCTCTCATAATGAGAGGGGTTTGGCCAATAGTCTACAACGCTGGCCCAATACGGATTGCCAGACTTTATACACGTAGAGAATTAAGAAAAATCTTTAGTATGCAGGTTTCCTCACGATGTTTTTCCTTCACCGTTTGAGACATGGGATATTTAATTTCTTAAAATGCACATAACTGAGAAGTTGGATAGTGCATACCCTGGACTGGATTCGAACCTACGCCCTCTGGAATCGGAGGTAGAGGACATATCTACTATCCACCATTATAGAGTGTTTATTTTATGTACTTACTTTTATAGATATCGTAGTTTGAACTTTTTTCAATTAAGTACATAATTTTTTTTCTTGTTACAGATATATCTTCGCACCTTTCGGCCGGTCCCTAGGTATTAAGGACAGAAAACCCAAGAAACCACCACCGAATCCCAAACTAGAAGCAGCATATAAGGCCAACCCAAGAGCACGACCGCAGGTAATTTTGTTGTTCCAAGTGCTTGAGTTGGGTGTTGGGCGGTGTTACATCTCCGTGCCTCGGAGAAAACGTAATGCTAGCCATTCGCCATCCAATTCGTTCATGTGCCGGCAGGACATCCGATAAAACTCATAATACAGAAAACTCCAGAAGGTATGATCGAACATGGGAATGAAGCCGGTGAAATTACTCTTTTTTACACGCTCTTATTAGCTTCATTTGTCACGAACTAGGTATGTAAGAAAATCTTGGAATCTTAATTTCACCCAATTCCCAGTCTTCGAAGGCTCGTGAACTTATTGGATGGTGAGTGGCCAGCTTTAGCCGTCGGTTCCGTTCATTATTATTAACTAGCCAACCCGCATTGGACACTGTTCCAAAAGATTGGTGTGTCTAAAAAAAAAGAAAAGTATAGAAAATAATGAAAAATAAAAAAAAATAAAAGATGTCTTTACGTTGAGCTGGAATCGAACTCTGATTTTATAAGTGTGCTCCTTCGCTTCACACCACTTGTCCACATAAGTCGATATGACAACGTGGAAATGTGTGGACTTGATGGACGTCTTGTTTGTTAGGTTTATTTTCGTTACGGAATTTCTTGATTCGGTCGCCACGCTCAAAGCCCGCGATAAAAGCTATGCAATAGTTTAAAATCATTTCGGTCGGGAGCATATTATTATAATAAATTGTGACTCGACATAAATTATGACATGACCACCGGAGCTATCATTGACTGTATCGAGGTTACGACTTATTATTTTATAGTTTGATCTTTGTAACGGCGTATCGTAAATCCTATTTTGTACAGAAACATTAAATAGTTGCGCAAGACAACCATTACGACGAAAATAATTTTAAAACCCTAACACCTTGACCTTGCTTAGTGAAGCTTCGCGGATTCTTTTGTTGGTTCGTCATTGACATGGATTTAGATAAAGCGTTGGTAATTATTCATTTGACTGTGAAAATTATCATAATGCTATTTTTTTGTGATAGTAGCGAATGTCTGCGACTTTGATTCCGTGAAATCCTTTTGTTTACAAATCCCGCGAGATTTTTTCAGGATAAAAAGTATATCATAATATGTGAAAATGCAGAGTGTAATGTCCATTTCCAATTTTAACTAAATCAGTTCAGCAGTTTCGGAGTGAAGGAGTAACAAACACACACACACAAACTATTGCCTTTATACACTAGCCTAGTCGACTGCAGTCGTCGGTTGCAGTTACTGCTCGTGTAAATGAACCCTAAGTCAAAGCTTGACCGCGTCCGCTAGCATAGTATAGATATTGGTAATCGTTTTGAGTTATTTCATTTTCATTAAAATATATAAAGGATGCATCTCGAACGAGAGGGTAGGTTTCGGGGGTGCACTTCGCTAGGGGACATATTTAGGTATCATGTCCCTTAGCTAAATTAACTAGCCTATTGGTGAACTCACAAAAACATCAAGTTTATGAGGATGGTTCATTTTGTACCCAATTGATGTAACAGTTTTTGTTTTGTACAATACTAAAATGAAAAAAAAACACATGTTGGTTTTGCGAAAAATAAATTAGATTTTCCAATATCATATAGGTAAACGTGACTTGTTATCAAAGTCATGAAAAACATTAAATAACTTAATTGTTATTATTTTATAGCTCAACCATAAAAAAAATATAGTGACAGGATAGGTACTTTGTTATTTAATGTGTCGTAAAATGTTTAGATACTAAAAGTTAAAAAATATAACATTTTTCATTGTTCAACATCCATTATTTCATAATATTAATTGTGTAGTTGTAGTTGAGTAAGAGCCGTGATAGCCCAGTGGATATGACCTCTGCCTCCGATTCCGGAGGGTGTGGGTTCGAATCCGGTCTGGGACATGCACCTCCAACTTTTCAGTTGTGTGCATTTTAAGAAATTAATATCACGTGTCTTGAACGGTGGAGAAAAAACATCATGAGGAAACCTGCATACCTGAGAATTTTCTTAATTCTCTGCGTGTGTGAAGTCTGCTAATCCGCATTGGGCCAGCGTGGTAGACTAAGGCCGAACCCCTCTCATTCTGAGAGGAGACTCGTGCTCAACAGTGAGCCGTAGATCGGTTGTTAATGATGATCATGAATTGCGTAGTTGTAAGTTGTAACCCTTGACTGGAATCTCACCTGACGTTAAGTGACGGTATGATGAAACTCTACCCATATCTCTGACTAGCTGACGCCGCGCGGTTTCACCCGCGTGGTTCCCGTTCCCGTAGGAATACGGGGATAAATTATAGCCTATAGCCTTCCTCGATAAATGGGCTATCTAACACTGAAAGAACTTTTCAAATCAGACCAGTAGTTCCTGAGATTAGCGGGTTCAATCAAACAAACAAACAAACTCTTCAGCTTTATAATATTAGTATAGAAAGGAGTGTGGCATCGTACTGATACGCTGAAGTACCGCTTCTTTGCGGCCGAAGCCTACCAACAGGCTTAGTTATATCATACTAGCTGACACCACGCGGTTTCACCCTCGTGGTTCCCGTTCCCGTAGGAATACGGGGATAATATATAGCCTATGGACTTCTTCGATAAATGGGCTATCTAACACTGAAATAATTTTTCGAATCGGACCAGTAGTTCCTGAGATTAGCGCGTTCAAACAAACTCTTAAGCTTTATAATATTACTATTGATGAAAACCTGAATTATCTACACTTGTACTAATATTATAAAGAGGATATATTTGTATTTTGGTATGTAATCTGTATTTTATACAATGTATCCAGATTGTAGAATTTAAGTCCATCCACTTGTAAATGATAATTACGTACAATGCTCATAGAGGTATATATATGTACTCTTTGTAAAAAACCTCAATACGACACACAATACAAAGTACAATATGAGATTTGTATGTCTCTATGGCGGATTGTAGTGCATACAGATTTCTATAGGTTAGGTATATACCTCATTACCTACATACAAACTACATAGGATATTTGTATGTGAGAAAAACTGAGCTCGTTGGTCCAATGGTTGGTCTATGTGGTGAAGTCCCAGGTTTTAGTCCTGTGTCAAGTGATAATATAAATGAATAGTTAAAATATAGATAAATGATACTTCTATCTATTATGATACTTCTATAATGAAACTCAATACTCCAATGAAGTATGGTGTGGACTACGTACCAACAAATAAAACAATACCATACAAAATGTACAAAACATTTTGCTTCAATAATTCAATAAAGTGATATTTCGAAAATTACTTTATGGTAGGCTATTTTTTTAACATTCGTTAGTTATTTTACTTTTTCAAGTAAAGATTATAATCAAAAAACAAATTAGTTATGCCACAAAAATTTCTAGAAAGTCTAAAAATAGCCTCCCGTAAAATACTCATTTTCAAAATTACACGTTATTGAAGCAAAGAAGCGATTTGCTTCAGTACTAAAATCGATTGTGTCGTATTTGCACGGTTTGTTTCAATTTGGTGTTCCTAATCAAAAAATATAAATATTTCAGCTTTTAAATACATAATAATCATTGTGCAAAGTAGTTGCACATTAACTGCAATAGAAAGAAAGAAAGAAAATATCTTTATTGCTACCATTATGCCACACATCACAATTATCGTAGAATAATAAATACCCTGCGATATGTGGCATAACCTAGAAAAAGGTCCCAGCTCAGCATATTGCTGTATGCTCCCTATATGCAAAAAAGCATACAGCGCTGATTTTCAGCAAGGACCCCGTTCCAAGTGCCACCTCGAAAACAGGCAACATAAACCCGTATTTAAAGTTTTTAACTACATTAAAACTTATAACTAGTTAAAATAATAATAAAAAATGAAATGAGACAAAAAAAAAGTATATAAAATTAAAATACAACAAATCAAAATTAATTTCCAAGTTTAAAATTTACTACTTAATAAATACAATAGTAAAATGAGAAAACAGAAAACCTAAGAACTATGTAATACGCAAACAATTAGGGTAGGACTCATATCAAATTTAATGTCGTCGTTATCAACCCTCGGCTCACTGCTGAGCTTCAGTCTCCTCTCAGAATGAGAGGGGTCAGACCAGTAGTCCACCACGCTGGCCCAGTGCGGATTGGCAGACTTCACACACGCAGAGAATTAAGATAATTCTCTGGTATGCAGGTTTTCTCACGATGTTTTCCTTCACAGATTGAGACACGTGAAATTCTTCCTCCTTCACAGTTTGAGACACGTGATATATACTTTCTTAAATTTAATATAAACAATATTAATTTCGTATATTGAATGGAATAAGGGTCCGAAATATATCGACATTCATTTTAATTGATATAAGTTAAGGATCATCATCATCCATCATCATCGTTAGCAGCCGATGGACGTCCACTGCTGGACATGGACCCTTTGCATGAACTTTATAAGGATTTCTTATAAAACTTAATTTGAAAATTTTATAAGAAATCCTTTTCAATTGTTCCAAACGTCAAAAACGCTGTCTTCCATTTTGTGACGTCACGATGTTACTTAATGTCACAGACTACTAGCGTTATACTAAGGCATGTCCAATTTTTTGCTTCTCTCAATCTTGTTATTATTACGGTTTCGTGTTTACGGATTTACGTGACGTCATGATACAGGTAAAATATAGACCATCATGGCCGATAGCGTTTTGGCTCGTATTGTCAAAAAAAATTTAAAAATTAAAATTTTTGTTTTACTCAAAAAAATTTTTTTTTTCAATTTTGTAACAATATAAGACCCTTTTAAATCAAATCAAAACATAAATCATTTATTTCAAGTAGGCTCAGTTTACAAGCATTTTTGAGACTATTTGTAAAGATTCCACCACCGGTTCGGAAGGCAGGTTCTGCTGAGAAGATACCGGCAAGAAACTCAACAGTTGCTCTTTTGAAATGAAAAAGTCATACAGTATTATAATTTACAATTGATAACTATTACAACATTACATCTCTGTCTACCAGCAAGTATGCGCGCTAGCGAAGCAGCTAGACATGTCGGAGCGGCAAGTGGAGCGGTGGTTCCGGCTGCGCCGCTGCCAGCACAAGCCGTCCACGCTCGTCAAGTTCTGCGAGAACGTGTTCAAATGCTCCTTCTATGTTTGCAACTTCATCTTCGGACTCGTCGTGCTGTGGGATAAGGACTGGCTGTGGGACATCGACCAGTGCTACATTGGGTATCCCCATCAGGTGAGTTAACATCCAGTGCAATATTGGGTATATACATTAGTTAAAGGTTGAAAAAGAAAATTTACTATATTTTTTTTATATTCTGCTTCAATAGTGATGATGACAGTTTTTTAATTGTATATAAATTAAGAGTATGCTAATAGTAAAGCAATTTTGTAAAAGTAACGGGGTATCTGCGATCATTGCTTTCGGAGCTACAGGGATTTAAAGGGTCAGATTTGCAGCGCTGCCGCGGATCTCTGTAAAACGCCCCATACAAAATGGTACGAACTTATGACGTCGTAGGCAATTAATGATCGTTAGATTTGTATGGGCGTTTAAACAAAATTACTAATATCTTTGTTATTTCTGCGTTTATGTTTATAGATCATTTATTAAAAAATGTTACATTTAATGTAAGGAAGCTAAAACTGTATGATTTTTCATCTAATTACGATAAAAGATTTTTAATAGATTTTGAAATGTTATAATCTTATTTATTTTGCAAATATCCAGTCAATCTTTGCTTTTTATGTATAAATGAGTTAATATTGACCTTATTTACCCGAATGTATCATAAAAATCAATATATTCGAACCTAGTCATCATCCCCATTAGTCGGAAAAGACTGTTAAGAATGGACGTGACTATACCTCAGCGGGAATCAAATCACGCCTTAATAATTTATATTTGGATTTACACATTTAAGTATACTTATATTAAATAATCATGTATTTGAATATTATATACTTAGTAACTTTTAGTAATAAGGCTATTGTTTCATTTTTTATGTGTATTTTTCATAAATAAAGATTATAAGTTATATCCTGAAAGCCCGGCTCAGCCTCAACGTCATTAAGTACACAGAGCTGGTGATTAACTTGTTCAGATCATAAACAAGAAAAAATGTCTAGTTTAATTTGTTTCTTGCTACTATTCTGCAGGTCTGCAGGCCTCCTCCAACTTCTGTCAATTCATTTCTTCTTTATGGCTTTCATTTGTGCCAACTGGGCACGGTTTATCTCGCCAGTGTCGAGTAGATGGAGAAGGCACGTAGGAGATTGTTCGGTGAAAGCTGACAAGTTCAACTTCTGTCATTGAAGTCTTTATTTAGCTACTCTGTTACATGTCACGCCTGTCACTTGCATAATGTCATTGTCCCATATTTTCTGTGATCTGGCTCTATATTTTATGGTCTATATTTTCGTTATATAATATGTTTTCCAGCCATTACTTATTCTTATATTCGAGGCATTAAAGTTCTTGTGATGTTCATGTTAGTTAAAATATTGGGTTACATTTCCAGGGTATAACCAACGACGTGTGGTGGTACTACACCATATCGGCGGCGTTCTACTGGTCGCTGACCATCTCCCAGTTCTGGGACGTGCGGCGGAAGGACTTCTGGCAGATGTTCGTGCACCACATCGCCACCATCGCGCTGCTGTCGTTCAGCTGGGTGTGCAACTTGCACAGGATCGGGACACTCGTTCTGTTGCTGCATGACTGTGCGGATATATTTGTTGAGGTAAACAATGTTTTTTTAAGGTTTCGTAGCTCAAAAGGAGAACAATGGGACCCTTAGACAATCAAAAAACACATAGCTATAATATATTAAATCAATTCCATGACCTTATTTAAGCATCATAAAATTTAGATAAATAAGACGAGATGAAACTTTGCATGCGATTGTAATGACATTAACGGTAAACAACTGAAAATGAGTTTTGTCAGTCGGTTTGTTATGATCCTTTATCATGGGATTGTGTGGAAATAACTGGTTAGGTATCGGGTTGAAATTAAAACCATATTAAATACTCATGTGTACATTCCTTAGAAAGTGTGAAAGAATCAATTTTTTAATTTATATTAAAAAAGATATGGCTGATTCGAAAGATTACCTTAATACAGTTAAATTAAGTATTTATATAGTCTAGACCAGGGGTGGCCAACTTGATTTGACCCAAAATCTCCTGTTTACTATTGAAACCCTGTACGATCTACCAATTACATACCTATTGAAATCTTAAATGAAACAGGATAGCACAATCATGTAGTATTTTTTTTATTTTATTAAAATAAAAAACATAAACGTCTGCGTCTTTTGTAACCAATTCATAGATATCACTATGATCAATGGAATCATTAAACCGATGAATTGAACCAACTTCTCAAATTCTCTCACTGCTCTAATTTCTGTCGATTAATTCTCAGAAATTAAGTTGTAGGTAGGTTTTTCATAATAAGATCCTTGATGTTTACAAATTGTTCAAATTTTTTCTTTTTTATGTCACTATCATTATACAAGATGATGCGTGAAGGAGTTGGTGATTACGTTGTGCAGTCTGGTCTACGTATTTACTTATATTTTTTACCTCGACACGATCTACTGGACTAACAGTCGTGATCGACCGGTCGATCGCGATCGACATGTTGGCCATCCCTGGTCTAGACGATAATAACATAGACTCACCTGTTTTTATCTGGCAACTCCACAGTTCCAGTGCGTTTTTAACTCTGGCGGGTTATTTTAACTAGTGTAGGATTTTTTTTTAATTTACCAACAAGGGAAGTAGATAGAATATAAATCAACTAAAAATTAATCATTTATCCGGCCGCGATTTAATTAGGCAACCCATTTGCAATGTGTCAATGTGAATATTTTCTATAAATAAAATTTTTAGTTAAGTTTATTAACGTTATATTAATTTAAGTTATTTATATCCTTGTTTTCAGTCAGTGAAGGCAGCCAAGTATGCGCGCTACCAGAAGCTGTGCGACACTCTGTTCCTCGGACTCATCGTGATGTGGATCGGAACTAGAGACTACATCTACCCCTTCTATATCATTTGGAGGTATGTATTGGTATAGCCTCAGACTAGTTATATATGAACTTGTATTACATCCAGGATGAGGTAAACTCACACATCGAAAACACCAATTTAACACCAATAAATATATTTTGTGTCTTTGCAATAGACACAAATGTAATTTTTACACAAATACATGACGAAAACGATTACAACAATGTAACATCGATTCTTTATAACTGTTATAAACGTGTTAGATCGTTGATTCTTGATCTTTGACAGAGCTGTTACGTCGAACTAGGCAGGTCCCTACATAATTCGACTGATGTTATAAGTAAGCACGGAATTATAAAAAAAAGACTTGAATACAGATCTTATAGAGTAAACTTCAGTTAGTATTTAACAAGTTTAGTGCATAACAATAGTGCTAACTAAAGTTAAGTGTTATTATAATTTACTAGCTAACGCCGCGCTGTTTCACCCGCGTGGTTCCCGTTCCCGTAGGAATACGGGGATAAAAGCCTATAGCCTTCCTCAATAAATGGGCTATCTAACACTGAAAGAAGTTTTCAAATCGGACCAGTAGTTGCCGAGATTAGTGCGTTCAATCAAACAAACAAACTCTTCAGCTTTATAATATTAGTATAGATTATCTTATAATAAAAGTGCATAAGCATACGTCCTCATATACAGGGACCGCTCTCGTATTCTATGTTCTGTGTGTTAGAGTCTAATAAAACGTCATAGATGGCCGTTATTGCGTGTTCCAGTACATCGATCCGCGCGCCGATGCTGCTGCCGATGTTCCCCGCCTACTACATCTTCAACTCGCTGCTGGTGCTGCTGCTCATCCTGCACATCGTGTGGACCTGCCTCATACTGCAGATCGCCTACTACGCCATCAAGGCCGGACAGGTACGAACTAACTAAAAAGGTTTGACGGCCTCCGTGGCGCAGTGGTATGCGCGGTGGATTTAATGACGGAGGTCCTGGGTTCGATCCCCGGCTGGGCCGACTGAGGTTTTCTTAATTGGTCCAGGTCTAACTGGTGGGAGGCTTCGGCAGTGGCTAGTTACCACCCTACCGACAAAGACGTACCGCCAAACGATTTAGCGTTCCGGTGCGATGTCGTGTAGAAACCGAAAGGAGTGTGGATTTTCATCCTCCTCCTAACAAGTTAGCCCGCTTCCATCATCACTTACCATCAGGTGAGATTGTAGTCAAGGGCTAACTTGTAAAGAATAAATAAAATAAATTTGAAATATGACCAATATTCCCATTCCCATCCAACTAGTCGGGAAAGACTGTGCTAGGAGTGGGTATGACAATAGACTACCGGGGTGAGGATCGAACCCCTCGGTGATGAGTCCAACCGCTCTTACCGTTGAGCTATTGAGGTTTAAAGCTGTTGTAAGATTGCTGTTAGCTCAGACTAACTAAACTAAAATCAACAAAAGGAGATTCTAGAGATAAACAAACAAAACGACGGACGACGGAACTTATTTGATCTGAACGAATCTTATTTGATCTGAACGAATCTTATTATTATGTTTTTCATAATCTTAGTACAAATTAAATCTTTAAAAGATTTTAATTAAAAAAAAATCAAAAACTGCCAAAACATAAATAAATTTTTTGAAAAATTTGTGTAAGTAAAAAAAGGTTACATAGCCCTGCATAAGTGAATGACCTGCCAGTCGGTTTGTTTACTTCTATAATCTCTTCTCGTTGAAGTCGCTATACATAAAGAAGAAGCCAAGAATGACTGCGCGGGTGTGAAATCGTGCATCGTGTCGGGCATCAGTCGTGGGTTTTTCATTCATCGCTACACGCCCCCCGGCTCGCACGGAACATCGGGAGTGTTACGAACGATGTTGCCTATACTAAATTATAAGTTGTTGACAGTTTTTTACAACATTCAAATTCACAAAAAGGTATTTTTAACGAAGCTCTTTAACCGATGAACATGATGACAAATAATGAAACATCGATTTTATAGAGACAGTTTTTATAATCGCATTAGATCATTGATCCTTTGACAGCGTAGCTTCGTAGTGTCAGCGTGCTGCAAAAAGCCCTAATAGATAATCCTATCTTTCAAGTTGGATCAAACTGCATATGGCGTGCAAATTCGATTAAAATTGGTAAAATAGTTTAGGAGTCCAAAGGACAAACAGTGTGACATGTAATTTATATATACAGGCTGCTCGGGAGTATTTCCCATAACTTCAAAGTGTTGACGAGTATACTTATAGGAGCCGAACTGCATAACTAATATTTTTTAACTATAAAATAAAAACTTTGTATGTTTCATACACAGTAATTCAAATAATTCCGACTCTCCTTGTAACACACGCCTTTATCTATCATTGCATTTTTAAATACGTCAAACTCGGCTACGTCATGATTATGAAGATGCGTATATACATTTTAAGATCTATTTACAAAAAAAATATTCACCCCGAATTTATTAATTTTATAATATATGTTCCTTGGACATTTTAAATTAATTTTCGGTATATAATATAACCCCAGAGTTATGGTAAATACTCCCGAGGACCCTGTATATTAAGATTTTATTATTTCAGATGAAATCAAAACATGTTGCAAATACAAATGATTTATTAAAAGAGTATGTGAGTAAAAGTAAACTATTAAAAGACCTTCCAGTAACTTTTGAACGCCTGCAACGTGTACTTATATTAGTTGCATTAAGTCTTATTTACTCTCATATTTAATTGTTATTTAACTTTATTATTGATAACTTCACTTTAACTAGAACTTTTTTCCAAGATTTTCATTATTTCTTCTGGGGTTTGGCATTGTTTCTAAACCTGTATAACATGTGCTGGGTCTTGCAAGCCGCGTTGCAAGAACCAGCTCATGACTAAGGGCCCCGTATGGGTTGGGCATACTCCGACGTTGTATCACGTGAATTTTAGCCGTGTTTCATAATCAATTGAAATGACAAAATTCATCAATAAAAGATTAATGTCAATAGTTTCTGTCATTATCTATAATGACTATGAATATCGAGACATCTTGTAAAACTTTTAAATAATATGTTATACTTAATTTTTAAATAATATGTAGTATAATTATTATAATATTTATATTAATAATTATACATAAAATTATAATGATAATTATATATAATTATTATTATAATTATACAATAATTAAAATATTATTAGAAATTTGCACACTGATTTAATCAGTAGATTATTATGGTTATCTTACTATTACTGTAAGAAACTATTGTAACCCACTATTCAGCAAAATAAATTATTATTACTTTTTTGTTTTAATCTTGACTAGTTGTTTTTTGAATGGCCCAGGCTTTCTATTAGATGGCCAATTCAACCCTATGGTTGCGACATAGTTATTTCTACATATAGATTTGGAATATAACAAAATGTCATCGATCTCCTATTAAAAAGTCAATGCACAATCAGCGATCAAAAAACGTCCCCCACTCAATTAGTGGCAAACACAACTTCTTGACACTCAATTCAAGTAGTCGCATTTGCAAATTCAACCTTAAAACTCAATCCTTAAGGTTGAATTTGCTCTGAATTTGGGATTTTTTGAATATTGGACTATATTTATAGGACTTTAGGTATAATTTTCTTTATTTTCTAAAATAAAGCTGTCAAAGCAAAATTGGCCAGTTTTTAAGTGAAATTTTCTACATGATTGTGCGTCTTTTTATTATAAGAGGTCAATGCAAAATGTATGCAATGTTTCAGATGGACGGCGACGTGCGCAGCTCGAGCTCAGAGCTGAGCGACAGCCCCGGACACTCCAACCACAGCTCGCCACAGAGGAATAATAAAAAGTAATTAGTTTTACAGTCAGCTCGTTATCGACTGAGCAGTGACCTCATAAATTCCATAATATAGATTAATAAACGATGACCTGACGACTCAGTCGATAACGCGCTGGCGTACATTACGTACGTCCAATTTTATGGTTAGCGCGTTATCAACTGTGCAGTGAAGGCATAAACGTCAATAGATAGATTAATAAATGATGCCCTGACGACTCAGTAGATACGCGCTGACGTACATTACATACGTCCAACTTTATTGTTAGCGCGTTATCAACTGTGCAGTGAAGGCATAAATGTCAATAGATAGATTAATAAATGATGCCCTGACGAGTCAGTAGATAACGGGCTGACGTACATTACAATCGTCCAACTTTATGGTTAGCGCGTTATCAACTGTGCAGAGAAGTCATAAATGCCAATAGATAGATTAAGAAATGATGACCTGACGACTCAGTAGATAACGCGATGACGTGCATTACACACATCACGCTTAATTTTTCTTTTGTTTATTCATTATAACATAGCCCTTGTCTACAATCTCATCTGATAGTAAGTGATGATGCAATCTAAGATAGAAGCGGGCTAACTTGTTAGGAGGAGGATGAAATCCACACTCCTTTCGGTTTCTACTAGGGTAGGGTGGTAACTAGCCACGTCTGAAGCCTCCCACACTAGCCAGACCTGGACCAAATTAAGAAAACTTCAATCGGCCCAGTCGGGAATAGAACCCAGGACCTCCGTGTTGTAAATCCACCGCGCATACCACTGCGCCACGGAGGCCGTCATTTCCCGTTCGCCGTTCATTCACGTAGGTAGAGATGTTCCGCTTGCTATCGGTAGATGGCGTTCATAGAGAACTTTGAAACAAACCCTTTTTGTACACTAAGAACGTGTTGCAATGCAATTATGCATGAGGCTCATAGATGGCGCTTTGTTTTTATTTTTTTAGCTGGTTTTAAAAAGGAAGTTCTCAGTTTGTCGTTGAAGTAAAGTTGAATCTTTTTTTTTAAAAGTTGTTTAACTTCAGGTGTAAGGTTTACAGCGCTGGTTTTTTTTTTACAGACACGAGTAAATGGTCACAGGATAGATCCCCACTGAGTCATATAGAGTCAATGGATTCGCCGTTGGATCTCGGGTATTGTCTACTATTTTTTTAGAGTTTATTGTTGTACTTGATGGTAATACATGTGCTTTATGTTTAAGGTGTAGTCAATCTAATCTAAGAAGGCTATTGATTTGTATGTAGTGGTAAAACAGACCAAACTATGTTTGTGTGTGTAATAGAAACATGGTTTTTTACAACATCTAAATTCATGTCAGTGTCATTTATTAAACAATATTTTTTTTTGGTGCCTTTAGAAATGAAAATTTGCATACTATAATATATTAGTAATTCAATAATTTTAAGATAGAAATATGTACCACGTTCTAGTAAACAAATAATGATTTGATTTAGACTAACCAGTCAAAATTAAATCAAATAGAATTTCAGCTTGATTGACATATGCATAATCAAAATATGGACAAGTACATACGTCATAAAATTCACGATTTCAACAAAAATCTATACATTAAAAAAATGTTAGCAATTCTGAGTTTTTAATATTTTTGGTGATTTTAATTTATTATAAAATAATGGATTTTGCGTGTTGTTGAAGAATTTTCCTTACGTTTTACACACCAACGTCTTATATGTACACTTTACCACCACATTCAAAGCTAACAGACTTCCAAATTTAGACAAACTATATGTATAGTAGAGACGCCGAGAGTTAAAGTATTTAAAGATTTTTCGGTTACAAAATGCTTTAGAAGTATGCATGTCATGGGTAAATAATATAATGATTTGGGTTGCTTATAAAAAAAACACTAGTAAAATAAATAAACGCCTTTAACAATCTGTAAAGTCCGACCGCTCAGAGATTGCGTTACTGACAGGTTGTGATTGAATGTCACAAACATGTTCAATAACAATTGCCTCGTTATTATGTCTTCTCACTATAAAGACAAACAGTTGGCATAACCTTGAAACAGCGCAGTTCTTCAACCTTGTACGTCAGTTCGAAGTTACATCGTCCATTCGATCACGATTTGTCAGAAACGCAATCACTGAGCGGTCGGAATTTAGTTGACGTCATTCGGGTTTTTGTACGAAAATTGTTAATAGAACACATTAGATTTTTTTTTTAACAGTTCAACAATTTTGTTTTTAATTCTGTCTCGAAAAATAACAAAATTAGTGGTAATAAAAGATAACTTTGATATTTTCGAGTAAATAAAGAAAAATTAAAAATAAGAGTTAATTAATTTTGTTTGTATACAAAATATAATAAATTGCGTATACCAAAAAAATAATCTTCCTGTATACACGGCATATTCAAATAGAGCATAGTATTCAAATGTTTATGTATAATATACTCAGGGACACAATTATCCGCCCACTTTAATATACTCGCATCATATTAAAGTGGGCGGATAATTGTGCCTTTGAGTATATATTTCCGATGTTAATATAATATTTATGTTTTCTAGGCAAGTGTGTTCCACCATAGGCAATTTGTAGCCTAATATTTTTTTTTTTGCAAATGTTGTAAATCGAATTACACCATTAATGGTGAAGTAATTTGATTTTAATTTTAAAAGTGCGTAATTCACAAATATAAGTACATACTAAAGTCTTTATAATAAGTTGATATAAATAGTAAATAATATTTTCGCATGATTTTATATGTATAATCTCAGACCAATTATAGAAGGACCTGTACCGCACTCATAGTCACGAACAAAATTGTCTGTCATTTTCTGAGGAAAACGAGCTTAGATTTGGTATATATCTTATACTAAACTAGAAGTTTTTGCCCGTTTTAACACCATTCAATTACCCAAACAGGTATTATTACGGAGCTCTTTAACCGACCAACACGATTACAACCATTTAACATCCATTCTATAGAGACAGTTTTTATAATCGCATTAGATGGTTGATTATTTGCATATACATTGACACTTTGACAGAAAAGTAACGACTAGTGAAGCAGGTCCTATACAATAATTGGTCTGAGTGTATAATAAACAGTCCACTAATTATTTTACAAAAATGTAATTAAAAATAACGATTTATATTGCAGAAAACTTCAACTCCATTTTGAACCCTTTAAGGGTTAGAATTTTTTATTATAAGCATACAATTATGCAAAAGCATCCTGTTGCCTGCAGTGGGATAATGTTTGATCTCTTTGAGGAATGTTAAGTTGTCAAGGGGTCAGATCCACTGTCACCAAAAAGGTCCCAGATTTAAATATTTGCCATATTTTTAAATATGACCAATATTCCCATTCCCCTCCAACTAGTCGGGGAAGACTGTGCTAGGAGTGGATACGACAATAGACCAACGGGGCGGGGATCGAACCGCCACCCCTCGGTGATGAGTGCTCTTACCGTTGAGTTATTGAGGCTCTATAACTAATAACTAGAACTTTACCTTCACTATTGTTGTATAATGGCTTCTTGTCTAGTTGTAAAAGGGAAGTGTAAGTTAGTCAATAATAATAAACAATCTTCAAAAAAAAAACTTCAAAAAGCCAATTTATTTTAAAAACAAAATTTACATTTTGACCAGGTTCAGCTTTTTACAAAATGATTTTTTTTTTGTTGGAATATTTCTATTATATTATTTAGATTTATTGTTATAAGAATTGACCCATATTTTGGTAGCATTTACTGTCGATTGTCATAATTATACATTATATACTCACAGGCACAATTGTCCGCCCACTATAATATGCACTTTAAAGTGTGCGGATAATTGTGCCTCTGAGTATATTATTTAAAGTAATATAATTTGATTACCAAAAAGCTGTACCAAATCATTGCGAAATATAATAAAACGAAAAGTTTGGAAAAGAAACGGTAGAAAAAGTACTTTAAATGTAGGTAACCCTAGAACCTAGATATATTTAGAAATTTGAAAAAAAAAGAAATGCAGCATAAAGTAGAATTTATGGAATTGTTAAGGCGAGTCTACACTGTATAACATTTTATTATTATAGTAGGCTTGTTACTGGGATCTCATCTGTAAGGATGCACCAACATCTATCGTGACGACAGAGAGATTTATTGTAGACCAATAACGATGGAATATAAATACCAAAATGTTATACAGGGTGCTCGGGAGTATTTCCCATAAGTTCAAGGTATTAACGAGATTACTTATAGGAACCGAACTGCAAAACTAATCTATACTAATATTATAAAGAGGAAAACTTTGTTTGTATGTTTGATTGTAATGTATAGGCTCAAAAACTACTGGGCCGATTTTAAAAATTCTTTCACCATTCGAAAGCTACATTATCCACAAGTAACATAGGCTAAATTTTATTTTGAAAAAAAAATAGGGTTCCGTAAGATATTTGGGGTTTTCGGACACAAGGTGTAAAAAATCAACCAGAAAAGTAGGATAGGGGTAGGTAGGAGTAGGATAGAGGTAGTTGAAAGTTTAAATCGAGTTTCACGCGGGTGAAGTCGCGGGCTAGTATTTTATAAACAACAAAGAAATTAAAAAATATATTTTCATACAAAGTAATTAAAATAATACCGACTATCCATGTAACACACGCCTTTAGGTAACAAAGTGACAATGTTGCATTTTGAAATATAAATACGTCATTGTTATAAGGATGCGTATAAGGGACACATTTTAAAATATATTTATAAAAGAAATATTATTTACTCCAAAAATAATCATTTTATAACATACTAGCGGACCCGTCTAGCTTCGCTTTGATGTATGTGCAATTCCTCCCTATCCCTACCCCACTCCTCCCCTACCCTATTCCTACCCTTAAGATCTAAAATTGACTCTTAAACGTTTGTATGGCAAATAGAAAAGGGTTATTTTTATGGTTTTCCCGGCAATTATACTAATTTTTCTTACCTTTAAAACCTTCCCTATACCTCCACGAACATTTCAAGACCAAGATAAGATAAATCCGTTCAGCCGTTCTCGAGTTTTAGCGAGACTAACGAACAGCAATTCATTTTTATATATATATATATATAGATGTTCCTTGAATATTTTGAATTAATTTTTATTAAAGAATATATAACCCTAGAGTTATGGAAAATACTCCTGAGCATCCTGTATAATATGTAACTTGAGTTAGACTCGTCTCTAGGTTTAAATAAATAAATAAAATTTCTAAATTAAGTAAAATAATTTGTCACATCATTTGTCATTACATAATTTTAATTAATTAATATACTCGTACCATGTCTGTATATGAGTTTCACAAATGATGAAAATAAATGCAAAAAAAAAATTACTGCTTTAAGAGGCAGAAAAACGACCCTTTTTACCTTATTTACAAAATTTTATATATTTTTCTAACACACGCATTAGAGGCTATTTAACATTCATAATGCTGCCAGATTCATAAAAAAACATAAATGTTTATGTAAATAAATCTAATTTGAATTTGAAAATGTAAAAGTTACAGTTTTGGTCGATTTTATAAAATATAAAAGAAGCATATATTGATAGATTCAAATAGAATCGTATAGGTTGGTGTTAATAAATAACAATTCACCTTTTTAGTGGAAACACACCCTAAGTAATGATATTTTATACTATGGATATTAGATATGTTACGTGCTTATAAAATGACCGCAATAAGTGAGCGCGCAAATGCACAATTTTGTGTTTACTTACATTATTTATTTATGTATATATAGTTTTTACACTTCCTGAACACACAACACAATTGTGGACAATATTTAGGTATTATTTGTTTAAATAACTTTCGTTGTTTATTATATGACTAAATGAAATTAAGACAATTAGCCACCTTTGTGCGCCTTAGTGTCGACGTTAGTAACATATCTAATAGTATAAAATCTTTGATCCTAAGTGTGTTAGATATAAAAAAACATAAACAAATAGCGTATAACTTACCTATGAATGAATCAGTGTATACAGTTGGATGTTATGTACTAAGAATTATTTATACAATGTTGTACATAATATTAATGATAGTATTATAATAATCGTGAATCTTTTATAATAACTTATATGTATTTTCGTGCTGGGACCACGTAGTTGGATTTAGACTTTTATATTTATGTATGTATAACAAGCGGCTACGTTTATATATTTATTTATTATTCTGCTATAAAATAACGTTTTTTAGGGAATACTTAAGGTGGGTACAGATTGGTGCAATGCAACATGTAATGCAACATGCAATGCAAGAATTTGACGTCCACATTGCTGCAATGTATCACGAATGCTCGTGGTTTGAATGCCTCGCGCGCACGAACTGCGCCTGGGTCGCGCACGCTCCGAGCGTTACAACTCGTGCGCGGTTCGATCCGAGATTTGTCGGTTTTTGGTACGAACACAAAGGGGCGCGCAGTGTGCGCAGAACTGAGGCGACTGATACGTAATCAATGCGCGTACCGCGCGCGTCACACGTCCAAGACAGCAGCGAACATGCAATGTAAGGCAGAATATTACGTTACATGTTGCATTGCACCAATCTGTACCCACCTTAACAGAGTCCAAAGTAATGTAAAACGAAAACCTTCCCTGAAATATATAAATTTACGCCGGCCACACACGATCAATTTAACCGTTAAGTCTGCAACGCGCTTAGGGATGACAAGCAATGAAAAAATTAATTATACCCATAAAACCATATCCTTTACGATATTGGTGTGACAAGAATGTATAAAATAAAGAATGAGTATTAATGAATGTAATGAGTATGAAAACATCTGAAAGTGACGTCAGTGACAGCTAAAAGCTTTGTATTGTAATTTTAGAATATTGTAATGTTTTTGACACGTGCATTAGTGTCCTCTTATCAGGGGTTGCCTGGTAGAGATTGCTTATAGCAATAAGGCTGCCTTTGCATGCTAATTCTAAGTTTAAATTATTAATTTGTAATATTTTTGAATTAAAGTGTTTCTTCTTAGCTTGGTATGGACATGTAATGTGGAGGGATGAAAGTCATATTACCAGAAGAATGTTGAAGTTGCAAGTTGAAGGATACAAGAGAAGTGGAAGGCCAAACACACACATTGTTGACCACAATTAACATTGAATTGACTATAAATTTGCTCATTTTTCATGCGCTAGTAACACATCTAACAATATTTAATATCATTGGGTTGGAGTGTGTGTGTGAGTTGACGAGTAATAAAGACGAATAGAGAAGATTGATATATTTTGCCGACCCCACTTAAGTGGGGTTAAGATATTGTGATATTTTCATTCACTTTCACATCCCTAAGCGCTGCAGACTTGACGATAAACTTGATCGTGTGTGGTAAATAAATAGGTGTGTAGTGTAGCTTTTAGCAGCTACATATAATATGAACGTGGCTTCAAACTTGTCTTCTTATATGGAACTTCCTGTTGCTTCAGCCATACAATGTTATATAATTATTATATTAGTAAACGTACGATGTTGTATTAAACGTATTTAGGTCGTCTAAGGTAAACGCATTTTCCAAAAACACAGTCTGAGATTATATACTATTCCATTTTTATTACTCTGTATTATTATTGATGAAAGTTTTTGCATATAAACTAAATCTAAGGGTTGTTTTTTCCTACATTCAAATGAATCTCGAAATAATTTAGAATAAGATAAAAGGGAATGCCAATCCCCGGCTATTTATAAAAAAATCTTTATAGTTTTACTTTTTTTCATTTCATTGACAATAAATCTTCATAAAAAAATGCTACAACGTTTTACGACATTTTTGATTTGATCTTTAATTTGTCCCCAACAGGGACAAGGTAAGGTCGTTTTTTGAAAAACTTATGATTGGTTTGTTTGTTAAGCTTATTGCTAACAGAAAAAAAATAAAAAGCGTCAAATGTAACTTCGCCGCTTTGGTACACCGGCGAACTTTATGAGCTAGAAGAATGACAAAAAAAATGTTATTTTTTTCAATAAACATACTTTTATTAAGCCAATTAACCAGATCCTTATTTACACATCAAATTAATATCTCTATATACATTAATACGGGGGTATACCTCGGTTCCCGGGCCCGTTGTATTGACTGGTGGGCATTCCCCTTTACTTGTAAATTTTGCTTTAATGGTAATATTAGTCGTATACGACAATATTCTTTATAGAAAATGTCTGATATTTCCGGGTTTCTTATTCACTACACTTGAATTCTTTATTTATTTCATGATAATATAATATTATAGTTATTTCAGATTAGCTAAAATACATGCTTCGAAAACATCTTACTGTGTAGATTTCATTTGATCAAGATGTCGAATCATTTACGAGTAACTATGAGGTACTGTAGTCAGCGCCGGATTAGCCAGGGCGGTGGGTAGCATTTGCTACAGGCCCCTCCAGATGGGGGGTCCTGCGCTCGAAAAAAAATATGAAGGTCAATTTTGGTGGGCAAAATATGGACATTTTTTTTGTGTGACTAATCAAATGAAAAAACTTCATTATGAGAATCATTTTAAAATGAACAGCTTTTAACGTAATACGCTTGTATTGTAACTCGTACTGTTCAAGCTTGATTCAAACTTGAATCTCTAAAACTTTGAAATAAAAAATACAGAATATAGCTACCTATTTGTGGATTTCATGAAAATCTTGAACCTTAAAATTTTTAAATTGTTTTGTTCCGCCAAAACCTTCATTTTAAATATGAAGGTCACTTTTGGGGAACAAAACAAATTAGAATTTGTTTTTTTTTTATCCTAAAAGGGCCCCCTGTTTAAATTTGCTACAGGCCCCGCGCTAGCTTAATCCGGCACTGACTGTAGTGTTTACTTTAAAGACTTCATAGTGTTGATAGTTGATACCTCATGTTGTTGATATGCAAAGACTTTTGAGCTGCGAAAGAAATGTTATATTTATAGATGTCTACATAATAAGACTACGTTTGATAGTGAAATATTTACTGCTTCTACTGTCTAAGTAAACCTAACCACTATTTTCTGAATGTTCTATGTGATCTATGATTTTGTTGTTTATAATATAATAATACATACGGGACTCGGTGTTTATAAGTTTATACTATTGATGTGTTTACATAAATAATTGTTAATTTATAAATGTGGTATGTTGGTGATAGGCAAATGTGTGATTGCTGATCGTCAAACGACACTGTTGATGACTTGATTGATACCATCTGAGTGCCTAGTGGGAGCTTTCAATGTTTTCATACTGTGACTATCGCGTAAACGTAAACGCGATTTTATATGGAATTGTAACAGTTGTGCATTAGTGCCACTAGATGGCGCTGTTTCAATTACTTAGAGATTCGCGTTTACGTTTACGCGATCGTCACAGTATCAAACTGCCGCTAGGCAGTTCGTATTGATAGGTAAAAGTCACATGTAATAAATATCCCAATTCTGTATTAAAATACGATTTAGCGGTGTTGCTTGCACGACGATTGCAGTTCATATACAGTTTTACTATATTCAATACATTTGTGGGTATTAAGCCATGATACTACCTAGATAAGAGCAGTGATAGCCTAGTGGATATGACCTCTGCCTCCGATTCCGGAGGGTGTGGGTTCGAATCCGGTCCCGGGCATGCACCTCCAACTTTTCAGTTGTGTGCATTTTAAGAAATTAAATATCACGTATCTCAATCGGTGAAGGAAAACATCGTGAGGAAACCTGCATACCAGAGAATTTTCTTAATTCTCTGCGTGTGTGAAGTCTGCCAATCCGCATTGGGCCAGCGTGGTGGACTATTGGCCTAACCCCTCTCATTCTGAGAGGAGACTCGAGCTCAGCAGTGAGCCGAATATGGGTTGATGACACTACCTAGATAAGTCTTAGTTCAACCCAGTCTGAATTCTAGCTATAGTAGTCTTGTATTAGTCCACTCATCCCACAAACCCTATCCATCCCTACGTTGAAGCTCAGGTTTGAACATGAGACTCCTTTAGAGATTCACCCACCCTTATTTATCTAGCCCTCGGTAAAAAGAATTAGTCAAAATTCTGAACTTAAACAAATAGTCAAAATAAGTTTTATTGAATGTGGTTTTTATTGTGTATTGGTAAAGTTTTGACGTAAAAAATAATGGGTTTTTACAAACAAATGTACTGAAATAAAAATTAAATCAAACGTACAGTATATAATGTCTCGAATGTAATTATTGTCCTTTATTTATTAATGTAAGCGATTATAAATGGAAATGTAAATTTTCGAGAGAAAATATTTATACAATTTATATACAATTCTCATATTTTTGGGCTGTCTGTATTCACTAAGGTCTGTGGACGGATCCAACGATATTTTGCAATGGATTCGGTGATCATAGATAGCAAATAACTTATAAGTATCTATATTTCTATTATAAAATATATCGAAATATATATAATATACCTAATATCGAAATAAAGATATTTTCTATATCTGTATTTCGATATACTACCCTGTATGATAGTATATAAAACGAAACGAATCTAAAAGCTGGTTTTCGATTAGCCACTTCTATTTATTATATATCTTTGGAGCAAACCACACTTGGACTTGCACACTATGATGTATAATTTATATTGTTATTTGCGATTATTTGCCTTTAGTGAATACAGCGTCTCAATGTCATTTAAATCTCATATTTTCTGTCATTATATTATTGTAGGCACAGATTAAAGTAAAAACATAGACGGAGTTCTTGCTAGGAAATTAATTAAGGGTTTTACTAGAGACAAATTATAGTAGGTTTTTTTTTCCAATCGACGTTCTACTCAATTAATATTTTTGATTTATATATATAATGTAAACCTAGAACATTTATTTAATGTGTTAGATATTTCAACGCAATAATTTTTGCTATTAAAATCGTCAATCCGATACGAGAAATTCCGTCTATATTTTACCTTCAGTCTGGGGTAGGTTATAAAATTATTATTGTTGGTGTATAACTAATGTTTTAGAATCTTAAATGTTTTGTGTGTCTCGCTAGGTTAGGAACTTCTGTAATGTTATTATTACTTTGTGCTTTGAAGCATTTTATATTCCTACAGATATACATACTGTAAATTACAATATATACAAATACAAAGATTGAATTAATTAGAAGAATCTATAAAATTTGATATGTTTTTGCATTTTAATATCTCGGTTGAGCATTACCTTATTTTATATTTACTTCGTCACTTCGATAGGTTATAATATACCGAAAAATTACACGTTAAATTGTAATCAGTATGTTCAGTTTACAATATATCGACAGATTACAATATCACGAGTGAGATTATAAACTAACGTATTTTACAATTTAACGGAAACAGATATAATATGAATTGTACATCTACACAGTTATAACAAATACTATGTATTGCCTTATTGTGATTTCTTATACTTAGCATTTTCCTCGCGCGTAGTGAGATGATAAATTTTGTGTTTCGCACGACAGCAAATTTATTTACTTCTGTTCGTGAATACCTCGCGACGCTCAGAATTATTTTTTTGAACTTCTCGCTTGCTCGCTCGTGGTTCAATCCTGGATTCTTTCGATTGATCGTCATTTAATATCACTCGCCGTAAAAATCAATTTTGCTAATATAACAACTAATAAATAGTTATAATTCTTGCTACAGTAGCGCCTATTTTCTATATATTAACTGACACTTTCATAAAGAGATTGTTCTACATAGATCTACCTTCCAAAAAACGCTTTAAGGCGATACAGCTTAATGCTTATCTAATAAGTTCAATCTTTGTCATTATGAATATAAGTTATTCACGTTATATCAATGTCTGCATTTCTCACAAAAATAATTTACACAACAAAAATTGCGTTTATCGCATGTCTATCTGACTTTTATTTTTGCTCAATGGCGTCGATTGTACATGGGCCCTAAATTAAACAGACGGGTCACTATTCTACAAAATAGTGTACATTCATTTTTAGTGTTACAAGATAACAAGAATGGCAGTACTTGGCAAATCGCTTCCACGAAGAGGTTATTGAATTCGCACGTATTTTTTTTGGACTTATTCTCATTTTTTAGGAAATATAATTATTATCGCTCTTTTCATTTCAATATAATGTGAATTTGTAAAAAAAATTTTGAAGTATGATTTTTTTTATCGAGTGGTCTGATCACAATAATGATCTGTTTAATTTAAGATCCATGATCGAATGACCGCCGATATGTCGAGTTTGTTAACAAAGTAATATGCTCTCTTGTACTGTACGTCGCAGGGACGATAATAAATTATGAGCGTTTTAAATATTATGAGTTAGTTATAAGTTGTATGTATATTCTTTGCTGCATAATTTATTTGATTTTTCACTAGTGGTGTAAAAAGAGGATATAAGGATTATTGTATTGTAAAGGCCTCCTTATTGTGTTAGTTTTAGCGAAAGTTGTTAACCGTTAAAGTCGACGCTTGGCATGCATATGATATAGCAGCTGTGAGAGAATATGCACCATTTGGGGGTTGGAATGAGTGCCAAGTTGTGTAGGGTTAAGGAAAATCGAACATCACAAATATGTGTGAGCTGTGCTCCCAACGTTCCCTGCGACTTATTATAACCAGGTTGTGTTATGATTTGAAAATAAAACGCTATATTAATTTATGGAAAAATGTGTTTTAATTCTATAATACCTAATCTGTACCTAATTTTTATAATAAGTACCTATACTTAACTATGAAGCGCTACTTCACTAGATCGATACGCGCACGCTTCTAATATCAAAGTTCGTTCATACCGCGGTGGGTAAAATATATTCACTCAATGTCTATATACACATGTCACTCCGACTCGGATTCGGAAGAGTCAACGTCACTATGCTAAAGAATGGAAAGACTGATTCTACGATCGAAAATCGTGTTCATATTGAGAATCTTGACGGCGCGCTGCGCGTCGAACGGCGTTCTGAACGCGACGCGCGCGTCTCCCGTGGGCTGCCCGCGCTCGTTGTAGCGCCGGATCACATCGTCCTGCGTCAGGTCGAAGTCCCCGAAGTAGCTCAGTATGTCGTCGACGGTCGCGCGGAACGGTACGTTCTCCATCGACACCACGCAGCCCGGCGCGCCGAAGTCCTCCAGTGCGGGGTCTTGCTCGTCGTCCTGTCGCGTCGGCATCGGCCCGTCCGAACCGAAACCTCCGCGCCCGCGGGAGAAGCCCCGGCCGCGCCCGCGGTCGAAGCCCCGTCCGTTCCCGCGCTCCGTCCAGTTGCCCCGACCCCTGCCGCGGCTGGAGTCGTACCCGCCTCGCCCGAAGCCGCCCCGGTCGAAGCCCCTGTCGAAACCGCCTCTGCCTCTGAACTGTCCGCGAGGCGCGAACCCCCCGCGCGGCGCGTTCCCGAACTGCGGGGGCCCGCCGCCGACGGGCATCGCGTCGTGGTTGGACTCGTTGCCTTTGGGCCCCTCCAGCGCTTCCTCCACGACGCTGCGCATGACGAGGTCGACGGTGACGCGGCAGCCGTCCAGCGTCCGGCCGTGCTTGCCGGCGGCCTGGCGCGCCTCCTTCGAGGAGCGGAACTCGCAGAAGCAGTCGCCGGACGGCAGACCGTTCGCGTCCAGCATGAGGTGTATCCGCGCCGGCACCGCGCCCGTGTCGGCCAGGAAGTTCACGATGGTCCTGTCGGTGGCTTCGCGCGGCAGGCCTTTCATGAGGACGCAGTCCAGGGGCTCGTCGTCCAAGTCGACCGTTATGACTTGCTGCGCGTTCGCGACCGGAGCCTTCATCGGGGCTTGCATCGCGCCTTGCATCGTTCCTTGCATCGGCCCTGCATCGATTTGATTAGGGAAGTTCATGCGATTGGCCCAGTTGGCGGCGGCGGTCCGGGGCTCCATGTTGCCGGGGCCCGGGTACCCGCTGAACTGAGCTCCTTGGAACGGCGCTCCGAAGTTTTGTGTGAACGGAGCGGCGGACGGGAAGAATTGTCCGGGGCCCGACATCGCTCCGCCGCCTGACATCATCGGGTTGCTGTCCATTTGCTGCCGCCGTTGGCGCGGGTCTCTCGGCATGACCGGTTCTGGAATCTGGTCCTTCGAGGCTCGTTCTAGAGGCGGCTGCTCCGCGTAATCAGAACTCTTTTCTCTATTGTACTCTTCCTCCGTCAGCGGCGTGATCACCGCTTGACGTCTTCCAAAAAGATAATTATCTTTTCTACTGAGAGCTAATTTAGCGTCTTCGGGCTTAACGAATTGCACTAGAGCGGTTTTGGTGCGGGTCATTCGACAGTCGCTGAGCGCGATCGACAAGAGGGAGAACTCGGTGAACGCTTTGATGATTTCGTGTTCTTGTATAAAGTTGGGCAATTCTGATAATTTCAGAACGTTGAAAGGTTTGGCGGCCGGCTCCTCGGGGTCGGCGATGACGAGACTGGGGTCCTCCTCGTCGTTGTCCTTGCGGTAGGGCAGGAACGAGTCCACGGCGGCCTCGTACGTGTCGTCGTCCAGAGGCTCCACCGTCACTTGCGCGCCTTTCAGCTCGTTCGCTTTACGCTGCAGCGCCAGTTGCTTGGAGCGCGGGTCGCAGAATCGAACGAAGATGTTTCCCGTCCGACGTCCCATGCTGTCGTTTATCATCTTGATGCCGTGTTTGTCGATCATGACGGGGAAGAAGCGTCGCACGTCGCCGTAGCTGGTGTGGTTCGGCGCGTTCCTGATGGCGACGCAGCAGTCTCTCGGCTGGTCGTCGAACCGCGACGGGCGCCCCTCGCGCCGGAACGATCCGACGCGCGCGCTGACGGCGCCGGCCCCGACACCGCCGCCCCCGCGACCGCCGCGGAACCCGGTGCCGTTCTGTTGCTCCCCCTGGAACGCGTTCGGATTGCGTTTCTTACCCAGCTCTTGCAACTTGTTGAACGCCTCCGCGAGCGTCGGGTCGTTGAACCGCGGCTGCGTTTGATCTATTTGCACCGGCGGACCGTTCTGCGCGAGG